>NW_026294469.1:43796156-44076156 GCF_007827085.1 Peromyscus californicus insignis
TGTCCATTAGCAGATTCACTGGCTTTGGTATCTTGGATTCCCTACGTTAATGTTTACAATTAATTTATTTATTTTAAAACAAGGTCTTCTGTAGCCCAGGGGGTTCATTTTAATACCTGGTTATTTGTTTTCTTACTAAGGGGGCTGTCTGGGCTCCTTCCATATTTTGGGTATTATAACCCCATATTGCAAATATTTTCTCCTGTTCATAGATTCTTCTTTCATTCTGTTGATTTTATCCTTTGCTCTGCAGACTCTTTTTATCCTTGTGCCGTCTTGCCCGATTCTGTTTTTGCTGTCTGTATTCTTCACAACATACCCCCCAATAATCACCCAGATCCGTACCAACAGTCTCCCCTCCCTTTGTTATTTTCACAGGATGGGATCTTTATGTTTAGTTCTGTAATCCACTTTATTTTGTACTTTGTGACTTTATTTTGTACATGGAATGAGATAAGAATCCTGGCATCTCAAGTATGTGGATTTTACCTAAGTAATCCTTTTCAGTCTTTTAAAGTGGGTGTCTAAATTTTCTTTGTTTTTCTCCTGTGTTACTGTGGATTCTTTAACGAGGCTTGAACCCTCTCAAAGTCTTTTTCCTTTGTGGTTAGCTGGCTATCTTCTGTCTACCAGGATCTGTCTGTCTGTCTGTTTGTTTGGTGGGGATGGGAAAAAAGGCTGGTATTCTGTACCCTACCACCTCTGTAGCAGCTCCTGCTAGAAGGACCTGGGGGACATGCAGTGTTACATTAAAGAATGGTTTTGTTTTTTTCTCTAAGGGCATAAAAATCCAATCTTTAATTAAGAATGTTTGTTGCTGACTAACAATTAAGTCATTTCTATTATTTTACTAACCACTGCTGTTCAAAGATAGATCTCAAAATATCTAAGGATTCTTTTCACAATAATCTGACATTTGTAGTAAAGTACTAAAGGTGATTACAAATAAGGGAAATCACTTGCAAATTTATGAAGTTTACTGCCTAAGAAAGTTTTTTTTTTAAGAAAATAGATCTCCATGTTGATGTCTAACACAGACAATTAATTAATTAGCTAGTTAATTAAGGCCCAGCAAAACAGCTCAGTGAATAAGGGGCTTGTTGCTAAGCCTGGCAATCTGAGTTCAAGACTTGGGACCCACATGGCGGAAGGAGAGAACTAACTCCTGCAAGCTGTGCCCCTCTCTAATCAAATAAATAAATGTAATAAATAAGCACAATTTTTTGGTATTGCTAGTATATATATATATATAAATAAAAGTAGACAATTTCAAGCTAAGTTAAAAATAAAAAGCCCAAACACTAATTTATCAGTGAGCTTTCTTTCATTTATTTGTTTATTTTTCTGACAGACTTCCCAGAGGTGGAAAGGAATTCACATTGGATAAGATAAACTCTCCAGGTCTATCTAGGTGGGTAATTTCAAATTTTTGTTAATTTTCCTATAAAATGTCAAGCAGGTGGTGGTGGTGCATGTCTTTAATCCCAGTAATCAGGGAGGCAGAGGACAGTGGATCTCTGTGAGTTCGAGGCCACCCTGGTCTATAGAGTTCCAGGACAGCCAGAGCTACACAGAGAAATCCTGTCTTGAAACCACCACCATCCCCCCCAAAAAAGAGAAGGAGGAGGAGAAGGGGGAGGAGGAAGAGGAGGAGGAAGAGGAGGAGGAGGATAGTAAATCAAAAGTGTGGGACTTTAGATGGAAAAAGAAAAAAAAAGAGTACATATTCAAAGCAATGTATACAAAATAATACTTGTATGGCCTTTAAAATTAGGAACAGCTAACCCCCAGAAGAAGGCATTTCTGGAGACATTCAGGGCACCCACAGTAATAGAGATCCAATTTTTCAAATACGATACTTATGGTATCTGTTCAGATTAGGCTTATATCAATTTCACG
This sequence comes from Peromyscus californicus insignis, assembly GCF_007827085.1. Lineage (NCBI taxonomy): Eukaryota > Metazoa > Chordata > Mammalia > Rodentia > Cricetidae > Peromyscus > Peromyscus californicus. Next base: position 43,798,056 of record NW_026294469.1, read on the forward strand.
TTAGAAAATCAAGTGCTTATACAAGATGGAAATTCTTATTTCCATCTTTTCTTCCACATGGAACTAAACTTGTTTACAAATCCCAGCTAAAGGAAGCAAAGGGACCTCCTGATTGGCTACCCTTTCTTCTCAGCTGGACATTGCACACGTCTACAGAATGTATCTGTGTGAACAGCACCCTGTTGCAGTCAGGAAGCAGTATCTAGGAAGAAGCTTTCGTAAAACAATACTTCATTTACTGGACTTTATGACGAAGCCAAGGCAAAAGTTAGATGTCTTCTCTTTCCTAACTAAACTCTATAATTCATAAAACTAAGCCTGTAAAGTCAGTTTACAATGTGATCAGTGTGTTGGATTCAACACGACTGCAAAATATTACACTTGACCAAACGGACGCTGCTGTGAACACTTGCCAGCGGCTCTTGCAATTACCAGGCAAGAAAACTGGTAATGAATTCTTTTAAGGTGGAATTCGAGTCTCATGATTGAATGTTGCCCATTATTGGAGTTCAAAGGCAACTATCTCTAGAATTGTTCTTTTAATGCTTGTTGGATGGTTTTCCTTGTTCTTTTCTTGTAGGCACACAATTGTTGTCTTGATCTTGTGATAAAAAAGCTTCTGTGGGTCTTTGTAGTAAGCCCAGTTGGCTTGGTAACATGGCTGTAGTCAGAATTCCAAAGTGGAGAAACAAAGGCTTAGAAATTACTGCCTGAGAAACAGCTTGTTCAGGACTGTGGGAATCTTTCCCTGGCTTGTGGAACCAATGGAATCTTCATTAGCTCCACATTCACCCAGAAGCCCCTCCCCCTCCACCCCCTTTCTTGCCCTTTTGTTTTTTTCAAAACTGGGGTTTTTACCACACACATACACACACACACACACACACACACACACACACACACACACACACACACACACACAATGTGATAAGTTCTTCTATCATCAGTTCCTACCAGAAATTCTCCACATGCTAGAACATTCTTAGAGGCATAGTTCTAAAAGAACAGCCCTGGTTTATTCAAGCTTACATTTATTTTCTTAAGAGGGTGTGTCAGAGGGCAAGGCTTTACTTACAGGGAGAAAACAAAAAAACAAGAAACAAAAACAAAACAAACGACAACAACAAAAAACAACTGGCTGCCTTCAGGCCTAATTGAATGGCGATTGTTGTGTCTTCCTTTGTGTGGTCATGTTCCTCCCTCCGACTTTATTAAATCAACAAATACAGTGCAGAATGACCATTTTAGACGGCTGCATCCAAAGCGTTCAGTCTGAACTGGGGCAGATTTCAGTTAGATGCATTTGACCGTTAGACCTCGTAGCAGAAAGAGAAAACAATAATTTAAACTAGTTTCCCTTCCTGGCACTAAGAGTGTCTTCAGCACACTATGTCAGGAATTTTCCTTTGTGTGTCTAAATAATGGAAGATGAACTCAGCAGAGTTCGCATAAATACTCGAATCACACCGACGCTCTCTCAGCAGGGGGTCACGGAAGGATGGGGAGCCCTGGATAAAACACTTTAAAAAAAGCAAGAACCATTCAAGTCTCACAAAAAAAAAAAAGGACAGTCATAACAACAGCTGTGTCCCCAGCCTCAGCAAACCAGGAAACTGCTCAGTGCTTTTTTGAGAGGGGCACTGAATGGTCTTTCTTTCTTCTTTATTTCCCACCATTGTTTGGGGAGAAATACCCAGAAACTGTAAAAGATGAAGCTGAGAACTGGGAGGGACAGAGGATTCTAAGTATCGCTGAGGGAGAAAAAGTCAAAGGAGAGGCAGAAAGTAGGAATGTTTTAGAACTCCAGTTCAGGCTTGCTGGTGAGCTGGGCACTCTGGAGGGCAAACACACATTCCTTTCAGAGAGTTTCAACAATCCTTGCTCAAAACTGATGGAAGATTCTAACCAAAACACAGCCAGGAACACACATAGCCAAGGGTCACTTTGATTTTTCCATAATCCTTGTCACCTCCTAAATTTTCTCTCGAAATTCACAGACCCTTAACATTGTGCCACAGAAATGTAACGTGGTGTGGGCTCCAGAGTCGCAGGTTATAGCCTTTAAGGAGCAGCTCATGGTTCACTGCAAGAAGGAAAGGCAGTAATGAGTGGGAGGGGATCACACCTTTTTCCTTTGGTGGTTAGGATCCTAATGGGTCTGATGATTGTCAAGGAGCTCAGCCCTCAGTCTAAACTGTATCAACACAAAGCAGATAGTCTTTGCCACGTCTACCTTCTCCTTTCTACCAAACTTCCTAAAGGGGTGGTATTACGTTTTGAATTGTGTATGTACTTATTAAAGCTGGTTTGATTACTTCCTGAAAATAGGTACAAAGAGACATGCCAACATAGCAAGAAAAATGCATCACACATGTAAGTAGCTAATTAATTAAAATTAATTAATTAATATTTGGGTTGTGTTTGTTTCTTGAGACAGGATAGCTCTATGTAGCCCCCGTGGAACTGGAACTTGCTGTGTAGGCCAGGCCAGCCTCAAATTTGGAGTGAGCCTCGTGCCTCAGGCTGCTAAGTACGCGTTAGGATTATAGGCATGTGCCACGATGATGGGCTAAATATACTTTTTTTTTGGTTTTCTGAGACAGGGTTTCTCTGTGTAGCCCTTGTTAGAATTCCTAGCCACTCCCCCAGTTACATGAGCACGCATGTGTTGTCCAGTAGCCAGGCAAGATGCTTAGTCATTCTAGGGTCTTACATCCTACGTAATCACGCAGCATGCTTGGCATAGCTAAGTAAGCCCATATGCAAATGTGCAGGGCGGTGGCGGGGGCGGGAGGCATGGCCCATAAAAGCAGGTTCCACCTATTCCTTCCCTCTCTTCCTGAGTAGTCATTCCATAGGCTCTATGCACACCTTTTCTATTCCCTTCCTTTAATAAACTCTTATAGCGGGTTTTGTTGTGCCTCATGGCTTCTCTCGCATGGTAAACCATGCCTCTTAATAAGTAACAGCCCTAGCTGTCCTGGAACTCATTCTGTAGACCAGGCTGGCCTCGAGTTCAGAACTCAGAGATCTCTACCTTCCGAGTGCTGGGATTAAAGATGTGTACCACCACTGATTGGCAATTAAATATCCTCTTTAATAAAATACTGTAAAAGGTCTTTCTTCGGACTGCCAGCTCCCAAATAATGACACGGAGACTTCTTATTAAGTATGAAAGTTTGGCCTTAGCTTAAGCTTGTTCCCAATTAGCTCTTAAAACTTAAATTAACCCATTTATATTAATTTATGTTCTGCCACGTGGCTAGTTACCTCTCCTCAGTACCAGATGTCTGACTTCCTACAAGTCTGGCTGGGAAATATCCTGCACCTCAGATTCTTTCCCAGAGTTCCTCTCTCTCTCTAGAAGTCTGGCCTACTCTCTCCTCCCTAGCTATCGGTTGTTCAGCTCTTTATTAAACCAATCAGAAGATGCCTTAGGCAGGAGAGGAAAGACAGAGATACATCTTCACACAGTATACAAAAAAGATTATCCTAACAAAATACCTTTCCTCAGTCTTCTACCTTCCTGATGTTGCTTTATTTTCTAATGGAGCTCTAAACATCACTTGGCATACCTTCATATTGATTTAATTACATATTTTTTTCTGTTAGAATATAAGATGATAATATCTGTTTTGTTAACTGAACTGTTTCACTGACACGTGGCTTGGTACCTTTCCTCAGTTCTGCCTTGCCATCTTGCTTCCTGTGTCTGTCTGGTGACTCCTGTGCTGTGGGATAATGCTTTTGTATACTGGTTTAATAAAACACTGATTGGCCAGTAGCCAGGCAGGAAGTATTGGCAGGATAAGCAGACAAGGGGAATTCTGGGAAGAGGAAGGCTGAGTCAGAAGACACCAGCCTGCTGTTCAGGGAGCAGCATGTAATGGCGCACAGGTAAAGCCATGGAACATGTGGTGACATATAGATTAACAGAAATAGGCTGAGTTTAAGTGTAAGAGCTAGTCAGTAGTAAGCCTGAGCTAATGGCCAAGCAGTTATAATTAATATAAGCCTCTGTGTGTTTACTTGAAGGACACGAATGGGAGAGATTTGTCCAGACCGACAGGTTGGGACATAGGAAATCTTCTGGCTACACTCCTGACTCAGCCCTTCTCTTCCCAGAATTCTGCTTATCCCTCCTATACTTCCTGCCTGGCTACTGACCAATCAATATTTTATTTATCAACCAATCAAAGCAACATGCATTCACAGCATACAGAATGACATTCCACAGCAGGTTATCTTATACATGTAAACCAGTTCTGCTCTATGAGCTTCAGTTTGGCTCTCCCAACTGTAGAATAACCATTGCAGATCTATTACTAGACTGTCCAAGTCCCGTGTGTTATCCCCAGATCGAGGGGACCCCCAAAAGACCACCACGGAGACCGAATCCCATATATAAAAGAAAGAGCCTTTATTATCTTCAAGCTCCGAGCGTGGTCTCTCTGTCTGTCTGAGGCAGCAGTGAGAGCAGGGAACCCTGAGGTCAGGTGGGGTGGGGTTTTTATCATAGCAGAGGTTGGGGTGAGGGGATTTCCAGGGTTCAGGACCCTGATTTGCTGACATTTGTCTAGGGGCATGGGGAATGTTTGGAATGTCAGATATTTCTCCTTAGATGCAGGCCTCACTGGGTGGGGTCAGCTGATGGCTCTTCCTGGGTCTAGGTGTTGCCTGCCAGAAGCTGTGTATGGGCCTCTAAGCCTGTCATGGCAGCTGTGTGGTCAAGCTGTTTTGGGACCCCTCGAAACCATGCTTGGATTCTCCCCTAAACCAGCTTAACTTCCTAGTTATTTCCATACTTGATTCATGACTGAAATATAATCCCTCACTTACATTTATTTCATTTTTGTATAAGAACCATAATTGTGTCTATTTTCAAACTCTCTTATTAACAAGTCTGGAAATGTGCTTCTCAATTGAATAAGATGTATTTTGTCAGAACATGTACAGCTGGCCACTTCATGTCCTGGAGTCTGTTTGTTCCATAGATGAACTAATATCTGAGAAGTACAATGATATATCAGTAAGAGAGAGAGAGAGAGGAAGAAGAAGAGAAGGAGATGCAGATTAACTGTCTTGTTAAATAAGAAACACAGAGCCAATGCAGAGATGAAAGCCCAAGAGATCAGAGCTAAGAGCTAAAAACCTTACCCTTCACTGCCGCTGCTGTCCTCTTCAGCCAAGAGACCTACATCCTGTGTGTTTGTCCTTTTTATTGCCTTTCTATTCTGCCTTCTCATTGGTTGTAAACCCAACCACATGACCTCCTCATCACTGCCCATCTATACAGACCTCCAGGTCTTCTACTGTTGGTATTGAGATTAAAGGCGTGTGTCTCCATGCTGGCTGTATCCTTGAACACACAGAGATCTGCCTAGCTCTGCCTCCCAAGTGCTGAGATTAAAGGCATGCACCACCACCGCCCAGCTTCTGCTATGGCTTGCTATTAGCTCTGACCCCCAGGCAACTTTATTTATTAACATACAAATAAAATCACATTTCAGTACAATTAAAATATCACCATAAGGAGAGGAAGAAGAAGAGTCACCAGGCTAAGAAAACATAATGGGGAATATTGGCTATTAACCCCTCCAGACTGTGTGGTGTAGACATTACTTCAGAAGAGGGCCTTTCCTCAGGAATCCTGAATCAATATCCATTCTAAGATGATGTTTGTGTTTACAGGCCAGTGCCAATTAGGTCTGACACTTCATTAGAACTCTCAAAGTGAGAAAAATCTTTGGATTTAGGGGTATTAAAAATAATTGAGCCGGGCGGTGGTGGCGCACGCCTTTAATCCCAGCACTCGGGAGGCAGAGCCAGGCGGATCGCTGTGAGTTCGAGGCCAGCCTGGGCTACCAAGTGAGTTCCAGGAAAGGCGCAAAGCTACACAGAGAAACCCTGTCTCGAAAAAAAAAAAAAAAAAAATTGAAAAAGATAGTTAGCTGCTAGAATCAGTTGAGAGACAAAAATAGTACAAGGGGAAATACTTTGTAGGGCAAGTGTTTTTTAAAGGTCTGATAGGTAATGAGAGATAGGTATGTATTAGCTTAAGCAGTATGTTCTAATGCTAAAGTGAGGGGATAAAGGTGAGGATAACATTGCAACCATGTAATGAAACTTCCATGATGTCAAAGATTTGCTGTCTGGAAATCTGATGCACAAATGTCTGCATGTGGTGGGAACACATAAAAGGTCATGTGCCATTGAGGATATGAAGTGTTTGACACTTGGACAGAATAGAATAAAGTGACATGAAACACCAGCAAGACAATCAAATTTATTGTCACTGAGCAGACCAGCCATTGCCATGGAATGGATTTTTTCCCTTTTCTTTCCTTTCCTTTCCTTTCCTTTCCTTTCCTTTCCTTTCCTTTCTTTTCTTCTTCTTCTTCTTCTTCTTCTTCTTCTTCTTCTTCTTCTTCTTCTTCTTCTTCTTCTTCTTCTTCTTCTTCTTCTTCTTCTAAGACAAGGTTTCTCTGTGTAGCATTGCGCCTGTCCTGGAACTCACTCTGTAGACCAGGCTGGCCTCAAACTCACACCTGATCCACCTGCCTCTGCCTCCCGAGTGCTGGGATTAAAGGAGTGTGCCACCATGCCCGGCGCCATTGAATAGATTTTGAGCACCATGCAATGACCAACCATAGTGAACAGGTAGAAACTGTACCTCAGGAAGGGACTTTACTCCAGTACTGGTGGCACAGTAGGGTCTTGTACTGATAAGAGCCAGGAAAGTAACCTCACTCTTTCGTTGGTTGCCCCGTAGGTATTTTAGGTATTTTTGTTCTCCAGTCAGAAGTGACTAGCTCACTAAAATGAAATAGCTTTTTTTTTTTCATTTAACAAAACTCTTTGAAGGCAGTTTGTTTTTAAAGTATTATTTTTTATATGTATGTGTTTTGCCTGCATGTATGTGTGTGTAGCACATGCATGCCCAGTTCCCAAAGAGCCAGAGGAGAGCCCTGGATCTCCTGGAACTCAAGGAAAAGATGGCTATGAACTGCCTTGGGGGTGCTGGGAATTGAATCCAAGTCCATGTGCAAGAGCAGTAAGTGTTCTTAACTTCTGAGCCACCTCTGTAGCTTCCTTTGCAGGTATTGATGACACACATTTTTAGGGTGCTTATTGAAGAGGCCCGGCCTTTATTTTACATTTCTGAGTTTAAGATACAAACGTAAAGTTGATGCAGACAGAATCAAACAGCATAAAAAATAATTCTCTTTGAGTAACAAATCACTTTATGCAATAAAGTTTTCATTTTCTGGGTAGACAGTATATCAGCCACAGTACGTGGATATATGTTCATTCACAGTGTTTGGAATGGACCAGAAAGACTGGAGACAGAAATGGAACATCTTAGACATATTTGTTACAATGTAGGTTGGTTTTGTCTTATGAAAGGCAGAAACACATATTTCAGAGCAAAGGTAAGGCAGTTCTTTATGTTCACATTAATTTGGAGGTTAGGTACCTGCTTCCATAGTGTGTCTATGTGCACACAGCTTTGTTTATTGTGTCATCCTTTATTCAGAAGGTATTAAATCCAGCCAGGGCTTCGTTTTGTGATGTCTATTGATTTTCTCTTTAGTCCTACATTTTAACTTGACCTTCTCTGCTGGAAGGTTTATAAAATGTTAATAGGATAAGCATGACAAAGACAATGAACCAACTATCAAAATGGGTGTGGGTGGGTATGAAGCAAATTAAAACCCCATTGTGTTAAGGGATCTCAAGAAGTTCTCCTTTCTGACCTCACCATGGCTACCAGAGGATACTTCTGTCATACCTAAGTTTATGGCTCTGGTCTACTGCTTCTAACCTACTTCATTTATTAGTCACATAAACTATTTTGCAATATTCTACTCCAGTGAGATCAACAGAATAGTCTATCTACTCCACTCAATATTCAGAGCAGCCCTGTCTATTTAAATTCAAATGTATTATTTGCCATGTTTCTGGGTTGGGCAACTCTGTGCTCACAGATGGTTAAGCCTAACCTAAATCTTACAAACACAATCCTGAAATGTGTTTTCTATATTTTCTTTGAGTAAAAAAAAAAAAGCATCATTATTTGTCCTTAGCCCCATATTAAGTTCCAACTGCTACAATCAGAACTATAGGATCAACCATCCCTTTTCACTCTTATGGTAACATACATGCTTCTCCGCTGAAGTCCCTCAGCAGACTCGTGACAGTTGACATTATTCACATATACAGATCAACTGAGGCATTGCTTTCTCATGGAGAACAGTTCAGAACATGGTTCTGAATCACTGTTTGTTATTGCAGTCAGTTTAATTAGCTAGCTAATGACAATGGTTGTTCATAATCAAAGTAGTCAAAAATATCAAGTTAGGAATTAGACCATACAATTTCTTACAACTCAGTTTTAGAGTGAAAAGCACTATGATTTCAGCCAATTTTCTTCAAATAGTGTTCTCTATTCAAAACTAGGAATTCCGTGGTGTATTCCTGTGACATTCAAAGCTTGAGAAAGAGTGCTCCGGTTGGAAAGCATAGTTCCCTCCTGTATTCCATGCGAAATTGCTTGTGAGGCAGCCTCCCTTCTGAATCTACTTCCCACAAACCATTCTGAGGGTCCAGCCCTCACACTTTGCTACCAATGTTCTTTTCTGTAAGAGATACCCCACGGACTGTTAACACAACGAAACAATTAATCTTCGTTGGGCAATTTTAATGATTCTACAATTATAGAAAGCCACGTTTTCCCCTCTATCAACTCAGATCCTCGTTGGCATTTCAGTGCTAAGACAAAAGGGGGGGGAAAAAGGAAGAGATTCTCTGGATTTTCATTTTGAGAATGTCATATTACCAGAATCTACAAAGCAAACACAGATAATGTCACCAGTGTGAGTTGACACATGATGTAACCAGTGGCTGTGCAAAAATTCCAGCCCGCGAGCACTAAAATAGGCTAATTTCATCTTTCCCAGCTGCCTGCCTTTCAATTCTTTATCTCAGCTATCAGGGCTGAATAAATTTCATCTCCCACACTACAAGTAATGAGCAGGCAATGACTTATGAAACACAGAGACGGAGTTAAGACAGAATTAGAATACAATTTTAATGAGACAGAGCTGCAAAAGTGGAAGTGTTACTCCTTTGACAGACTTGGCAAAATATCCAATATTATTTCAAATGCTCTTTCCGCTCTACAAAGAAACTGTCAAATATTAAAATAAAAATGAAAAAAAAAATCCAACACCCAGAGCTCTGAAGACTTCTTTAGGGGCAGATTGTTAATGTGATTATAAGCTGAAAAAATAGTTATTAGAGAAGTCACTTAAGAGGAAGAGCAAATGTGACTTCAAATGTAAACGTGTTAAGTGTAAATATTTCCTGGAAAACAAACATCTTTGGTTTCTCTGGAAAGGTAACATTGTTGGGAAACATCTAGAACAGGGGACTGTTTTCTTTGTTCTACTTGGTTCGAAGGCTATAAAATAGTATTATTTTTGGCTTTGACATATCCTGAAAACAAGCTGAAATAAGCTGGTGTAAAAATAAGATAACCTCCACATGCTTTTCTTTCTATTATTTTTTTTATTGAATACAGCAGGAAACACCTAGCTGAGGGTGACCTACAGAGGGTAGCAGTCCTTGGCTAAGAAAGGTGTGCACCCCAAATAAAAGCATTTATGTTCACACTTAAAAAAACAATCAGAGCCCAGGCCGGATGTGGTGGCTCTTGCCTTGAATCCCAGCACTCAAGGAGCAGAGGCAAGTGGATCTCTAGGAGTTTGAAGCCAGCCTGGTCTACCTAGGGAGGTTTCAGGACAGCTGGGACTACATAATGAGATACTGTTAAATAAAAATAAAAAATAAGATTATGTGGGGCTAGCTAGATGGATCAGTGGGCACGTGCAGCTAAGTCCAACACTGTGAGTTCTATTTCCAGGAGAGAACTGACTCCACAAAGTTGTCTCCTGACTTCCACATGAATGTCCTAGCACTGACACATGTGTATACCTCCTCCATCTCTTTATTATTTTTTATGTGCATTGGTGTTTTGACTGTGTCAGGGTGTCAAGTCCCCTGGAACTGTAGTTATAGACAGTTGTTAGCCATCACGTGGGTGCTGGGGATTGAACCTGGGTCCTCTGGAAGAACAGTCCGTGCTCTTAACCGCTGAGCCATCTCTCCAACCACCTCCTCCACCTCTCTTAATAAATAATTTAATAAATGTAAGATTTTTTTTTCTTTTTTAAGAAACCATGGGGTACTTAGTCCATAAAAAGTTGAGTGCCAAAAGTCATGACTAGAAACCTGGACTCCTGTCTTTCCAGACAAGATGAAATGCTGTGTGGGGAATCACAGTGAGCCGTTTAGGAAAGCTGCGTCCATCCTTTGACTAAAGGCCATTCTTCTAGACATCCTCCATTAGTCACGCCAGTCTTCTCTGCCTGCTTCTCCCTCCCTCCCTCGTTCCTTCCTTGCCCTTCCTCCTACGGTTTCAGTCTTTCAGTGATTACTTCCTGTCGGTGTTTCTAGTGCATAAAACACCTGCAGTTTGCCTCAGGCATTCAGTATTTACAGGGTGGCTCACAGCAGGTGCCACTTAGAAAAAAGCCCCTGTGAGCATGAGTGCTCCAGTGTTATCCCCTGACCCAAGGGTCACCCTACACTGGCTACCCCATCAGCACGTCCACAACTGATAAACGGTGCTTGTCTGGCTGGCCAAACTTTGTATGAAATGATAAGCATATCTGTTTTCCTTTGCAAAGATATATGTGTGCTTTCAAAGCTGTATGTAGATATCTAATTCTGTAAGCAAATCACACACACACACACACACACACACACACACACACACACACACACACACACACACACACATCCCTAGTAGTTTTCTAGGTTGTTAGGCAGCCACTCTGTGCCCTTGGGCTCCCAGACCCCAAATTCACTTCCTAGACTTTGAAGTCTGGGTCCCTCAGAGTGGGGATGAAATTTCCTGGACAACTAACAATGTTGGGGAAGCTTTGTTTTGTGAAAATAAATTTGATAGCCGTGAGGCCTGTAAACGTAGTTTACTTTTAACACCCAGTAATGTTGACCCAAAAGAGGTGTGCTGTGTTTTCCCCATAAATGCCCCATTCTGTAAATAACACAGAAACTCAGTTAAAGGGGTTTAATGGAGTTAATTATAGTTTGTGAACCTCTCCAGCTTCCCACCCTCTTTTCCTTTCAACCCCAGAGAGTTATTAGTTCCCAGCACCGTTCCCCTGGAACACCAGAGTTTACTCAGTCAGGACCTTCACTCTTTCCTGTGGTTGTTCACATACCTCCTTCCCTCCTTCAGCTGCGTGCAGGAACTTCCTGTGCAAATCAACTCTGAGAAACCCAGGAACTACAAGACAAACAGAGTTTCAAAACTGTTTGCTCAAGTATCACAAGCCAGTCACGTTTTGGTGTTTTTAAGACAAGCCTTCGGAAGGCCCAACTAAACTGGTTAAAAAAAACCAAAAAAACCTAACATATTATATTTTATTATATTATATATGAAAGAATGGCAAAAGGAGATGAAATATGAAGCTGCCATTGTCTACCATGCTGTTCACTGACTAAACATGGGTCGGAAGGTCTCATTATTGGTTTCTGTGAATTCAAGATTACTTACGACATTGTTTCCTTGGTAATAAGTAACATAAATGTAACCAAGCTCTCAATATTGCATATGCTAATAAGGGAAGACCTGGTGTGTTAAGTACTGAAATCTGAGAAAAATTTAAGACTCTTGTTCACAAAAGTCAGAGGTGAACTTCAGGCCGGCTTTGAACTTAGAGGATGGAGAGCACCCTGTGACTTCACTGTCTGTGACTGTAGGTGACACATCCCATTCATCCATTCTCTATCAGCTCCTTCTTCTAGTTTGGTGTTTCACTTATTTTTGTTTTATTTGCTTAGGGCTTTGTCTCATGTAGCCCAGGCTGGCCTGGAACTCCCAGTATAGCCAAGGATGATTCCTGGAACTCCCAGTATATCCAAGGATGACTTTGACCTTTTCATTGTCCCAAATGCTAGGAGTACAGGGGTGTGCCTCCTCACCTGGTTTATGTGGTGCTGGGATGGAACCAAAGGCTTTGTGTACTGTACTAACTCACACACACACACACACACACACACACACACACACACACACACACACGAGACCCATCTTAAGCTTTTTAATTTTCCATAATTCTGCAGTATTAAACATATTCCAGTTGTTTCATGTGGCAAATTTCCCAATTTTTTTTTAATCTGAGGAAACTGAGGTTTTAAACGTATCTGATTAAATTTCACTTGGTCAATTTAAAAATATTTAACTATTTTTGTTTTCTTTTGGGACAGGGTTTCTACTTTGTAGCCCAGACTGGCCTCAAATTTATATATAGCCCAGGCTTGCCTGGAGCTCTTAATCCTCTTATTTAGTCTCTGAAGTGCTGGAATAGCGTGGAATATTAGTGGACAATGCATTACATTTGTTTATACTGTGGAATATTTGTTTAATTATGCAAAGATGAGTTGCATTCTTTTATATTGCATTTATTTAACTCTGTGAAGGCATGTTACTTTGCCTGTCTAAAACACCGGATTGGTCGAATAAAGAATTGAATGCCCAAGAGCAAGGCAGGAGAAAGGATAGGTGGGGCTGGTAGGCAGAGAGAATAAATAAGAGAAAAAGGAGAAGAGGAGGACGCTAGGGGCCAGCCACCCAGTGACATAGTGAGGCACAGAGTAAGAAGGAAAGAAAGGTATATAGAATAAAGAAAGGTAAAAGCCCAGAGGCAGAAGGTAGATGAGATAATTTAAGTTAAGAAAGCTGGCTAGAAACAAGCCAAGCTAAGGCTGGGCATTCATAAGTAAGAATAAGTCTCTGTGTATTTATTTGGGAGCTGGTTGGGGGGCCCCCACAGAGCAAAGAGTAAGAAAAACCAAGTACACTGGCGTTGTAGGCATGCGCCACCATCCCTGACTGAAGATATTTTTAATTATTAGTTTTTGTCTAGCTTTAGATGTGGTGATACAGAAATATGTATATGATAATTATTACACTTTCTCTATGAGACAACTATTTCTCATCAAAAACACCTATGTCCACAAATGTGGTACATAAAACGCTCATTTTCTGCTACACATAACATTAATGGTGAGTAATCACCCAGAAAATAGGGAGTTTAAAGATCGTCCTCCACCATAAGATGCTGGATGAATATGTTTTAAAGCCGGAGCTCTGATTTGGTTACAAATGGAAGAGAGCAGAATGTATAAAGATAGTTCTCCAGGAAGCTGATTATGTTGGAGACAACTAGATTACACGCTTTTCGCACACAAAGCGACTCCTGAAATACTGTCTGGATAATTGAGGTCAAAGAGATTCTTTGGCATCTAATCTAGCATCTAATCTAGCACTTCTCTGCCTCATTTGGAAAGTCTAGGCGCAGCCACACTGTTGTAGGAGGGAGACTTATTTTATTTGAGTAGTTACGACTTAGTCCATTAATTGTCGCACAATTAGCGTATTTGAAGTCACAAGATGTAAAAAGGAGTTGATACTGAAGACAGGGGAGGTTTCTTCCAAGTCCTTGTCTCTGAGATGGGAATGGACCTTGGGGGTAGACAACCTGCTTGGGATAAACAAGGCCATGTTCAACCCCCAGCTCTATGAGAACAAATAAAAAGAAATCCTTAGTTCTTCCTACACGTGGCCACAGTCCAGTTCATCTGATGAGTGAATGTACATTTAAGCTAGAAATAGAAAAACCAAGGTCAAAGTGCCTGGCATTGATGATTCTTTTCTTCCTAAATGATCACTAAGTGCTTTTCTTTCATCTTTATTCCCTATGTATAAGTAAAATGGGTTTTTAAAAGGTGTGGCATGCCTCTCTCTCTCTCTCTCTCTCTCTCTCTCTCTCTCTCTCTCTCTCTCTGTGTGTGTGTGTGTGTGTGTGTGTGTGTGTGTGTGTGTGTGTGTGTGTGTGTATAGATGTCAATGGACAGCTGTGGGAGTTAATTCATTCTCCCCAACATATGAGTCAGGGATTAAACTCAGGTTACGAAGCTTGGTGGCAATTGCTTTGACCCACTGAACCATCTCAACAGCCCATATTGTATTCCTTATAGTCCAATCATCTTGACAAGTGAAGGTCACTTTACTTCAACCCCCCAAATGTTCTCATCCCTAGGAGACTGGAACATTATTAATATTTTTGTCAAGAATAACTCACGAAGGATGAAGTCTTTCTTGGGTAAAATGAAAGGCACCTTCTACTGTGCACCATGAAAGGGATTCTGCGTGTCTTCCATAGAGTTGGGGATCAGCTGTCTGCTTCCTCTCGGTGTGAACTCCTGATTGATGCACCAGCTGTGAGCCGGGTTTGAAAGTTATCTCGAAAATGGCAACATAAGATCCTGCTTTCAGAGCAGGCAAAACCAAGCTCCAAGAGCAGAGATCACTCTTCACTTGGGCAGACTGTTGTGGGGAAGGGAAGTGTCATTGAAGAGAGCGGAAGAAGTGGGACAGGAAGGCTTTCCTGGGATTGTGCCCCACAGCCCCAAGTGGTAACTCCACATAAAGATTTTCTTTTTTATCCATTGGCTTAAAGACAAATCAGGACATTAAAGAGCAAAACAAGTCGAAGACTACTTCTTTCTGAAGTCAGCGTCACCTATGTAACTGGATTTTATTCGGCTCATGACACTAATTAGAAATACTTTTTCGACATCTCTTGGCCTGATAGGAGTAAGTGTATGTCAGAGAACTCTGTCTAACACAGTCACCCAGCAGAGTTTCAGTTAAAGAGCCTTTGCTCACACTACCCCTCAGTCATGCTCAGGGGTGAAAGGCAGTCATTTTTCCCCTGAGAGAGTGTCTTTGTTCCCTTTATTATTCTTAGCTTCTGAACATGTGAACACTTCAACATCCTTTGCTTTCTGTCTTGCTAACTTAAGTCATGAAGAAACACTGTTTAACTGGGCAGTGGTGGCTCACGTCTTTAATCCCAGCACTTGGGAGGGAGAGTCAGGCAGATCTTTGTGAGTTCAAGGCCAGCCTGGTCTACAGAGGGAGATCCAGGACAGGCACCAAAACAACACCGAGAAACCCTGTATATAAGGAATTTTATTTTGTGTTACATTGTAGCAAAGTTGTTGACAGGTCCATAGGAGTCCCTTGGACAGGCACACTCTCTGACATGGAGACATTACCATGACCGAAGTGATGGGGCCTGGACATCAGATAGGCCGCACCCACTAGCTCTCTATGCCCAGAGGCACTAGCTCAGCACTGTTTGGAGTGTGCCATGAAGTCCCAGGCCATTAACGGGACAGTGGTGCTCCATTCCTGATGTGGACATCATCTGCCCCTGGGCAGAGGGCAGCATATTCTTCTCAGCTATTAAGCAGAGATGGTCCCTGGTGGACTTAAGACAAGTTGGGAAAGCCTTTGTTGATAGGCAGTGTTCCTTTTGAAAAATCCATCTTGCTAAATTCAATTTACTCCAGACTTTCCTTTGAACCTCAGAGTCCCTCCCCAGGTGTGGGCTGGACAGTTAGACCGTGTTTATTTAGTGACCTGAAGTGAAGAAGATGAATTTCCAAAGGCTCAATTGTTTTAATAAAGATGAGTGGCAGAGCTTGGGATGTGGTGATCGGGTGCCTGTCCGCGGGATAATTTCGAATGAAGTGTGGTGTAAGCCAATCTCTACTCACCCTAGTTTCTACTCCTTTTGAACCCTGATGGGCATCCATGGCAAATAGATTAACGTCCACGCTGACATACTGGATAGGTCTTTCAATTAGTTGGTACCTCACGGAACAAGTCTTGCGGGAGGCTGTGTGTCATCATTTACGTTCTACGCCTTGGAGCCTCTGAAGACTCCGAGCCTCTCAGAAAAATGGCATTCTTCCCTCTTGCTTCGAATTTGCTGGCAATAGGCCGGCTAACAGTGCACTGCTCAGTCAAAGACCGAGTGCTGGTCTAGAGGGACTCAAAATGGCTCTGTCGTTTTCTAGATGACAGCCTCTATTTTCCACTGGCTTTGGCACACGTGCCGTCATCCATCTCTGTCAGGAAGACCCTTGCTGATCTGGTGGCTAGAAGCGCTTTTGTTAGAAACACGTGACCACAGTTCATCAGTCTTCTGAGAGAGTTGTTGATTTTGTTAAACTAAGTTTAAACTCCACTGTGGCTTCCTGAGATGACATCTATTTTTATTACATATGGTCATGATTATTTATACCGTCCACAAAACCTAGAAAAGTAGAAAAAGGCAAGTTTAATCAGCGGATGGGGTGGAAATGAAACTGAGGGATGTAATACAATGGGGGTGCGCTTGCTAATTTCTTTTTATTTATGGCCGTACTTAATTAAGAAGTGACTTGCTATAAAGGACAGCAGTGGAAAATAAAACCAAATTCAAAGGGCAGGCAAGACCGCTCAGTGGGTAAAGGTACCTGCTGCCAAGTCAAACCTGAGTACCGGAGTTCTGTCCCTCGGTCCCACGTGATAGAAAGAGGGCTTCTACTACTGAAGGTTGTTCCCTCACTTCTACATGAATGCCACAGCAAGTCTCTCTCTCTCTCTCTCACACACACACACACACATACACACACACACACAAATTAAATATTTAAAAAACATCATAACGTGTGTTTCACAACAAACAATGGTATGCCTTTAAAAAATTGTAACTCCAGCTGGGGATGGTGATGCCTGACTTTAATCCCAACACTCAGGAATCAGAGACAGGTGGATCTCTGTGAGTTGGAAGCTAGCCTGTTCTAAATCGTGAGTTCCAGGACAGTCAGGCCTTCGTAGAGAGATGCTGTCTCAAACAAACAAACAAAAATTTATAAATCACTGTGTTATGACTTATAAAGTGCTATCAAATACCAAATAACAATCTGAAATGTCCTTGATTCAAATTCAGTTTGAAGAATGAATTTTTATTCATATTGAAAAATCTTTAGTTATCTGATATTATCTCAGTTTTGACAGTCCGTTCATATCTTTGTGGTTCAAGAAAGATTTGACTAGAATTTGTGTGAATTGTTTCTTGTTTCTTTTTTTAATAGGACTTTCAATGGAAGTCATCAGACAAGAATCCCTTAGGGCTGAAGATGCAGCTCCATGGTGGTGGTCCGCAGACTGAACCATACTGCATGTCTCTGCGGAGTCCACATCACTGCGAATCTTTTTGTTATATAGAAGCTAACAGTCAAAAGGGGGCTAATCGGTCTGTGTTCAACACAAGGATGTTTCATCTTAAAATGTTTGTGCTGGGGGTGGTGACACATGCCTTTTATCCTAGTACTGCAGAAGCAGAAGCAGGAGGATTTCTATGAGTTTGAGGCCAGCTGGCCTGATCTATATCGTGAGTTCCAGGACAGCCAGAGCTACATAAATAGACTCTGTCTTAAAAAATAAAACAAAACAAAACCTATTTGCTATGATGCCTCTGTTTGTGTGTGTGTGTGTGTGTGTGTGTAGGTCAAAGGATAATTTTGTGGTGTCAGTTCTAGAGCCCCCCACCTTTTCCTGGGTTCCAGGGATTGAACTCAGGTCACCAGACTTGCTTGGCAAGTGTTTTTACCCCCTGAACCATCTTGCTGCTCCCGTGTCATTTTTATTTAAAATTGTTTAAAAAAAAAAAGTTTATCCACGTTTAGTACAGACACATGTAAAATTTCTACTTTATTTGTTGTTATTTTGTATGGGTATGATGTGTATGTGAGTGTGGTATACATGTGAGAGGCTGAGGACAGTTTCTGAGGTTGGCTCTGTCCTTCCAGCGTGGGTTCTGGGGATCGAACTCGGGGAGTCAGGCCTGTGTGGCAAGCACTTTAACCTACTGAGTCACTTGGATGACCTATAATTTTTTTTTCTTTCTTTGTCATACTAGGGATTGGACCCAACAGCTCGTTAATATTAGGCAAGGGCACCCGCTCTGAGCCGTCTCCCCAGCCCCCAAGCAAACGTGATCCTGAATGCTGAAATGGAGATCTGTGTCCAGCTGGCCTTTCTCAGCCTTGCCAGTGTGAACACAGCCCCTTTCCCTCTCTTTTCTAGCCTCTTCCCTTCATCCAATCGCAGACTCCGGAGTCGTCTCCGACAGCTGCTGGGAATCCACTGGGTGGCCTTATTCATGAGCATCAATGCGGGAAGAAGAGAGCCCGAAGGGACATCTCTCGGCAGCTGCCTCCCTTCAGCCTTTTAAAACTGAATGGCTATGACAGTCACCAGAGACGTGGCTGGTCAGAGCAATTGTGAGATTTCCCGTCCACCAGAAGCCCTGTGATGGAGAAGAAGCCGTGCCAAAAGCAGCCGAGAGGGCTGTACAGTCTTCCTTGGAGACTTCCGCTAGGGATGCTGGTTATGAAGTGGCTTTTGGATTTACTGGGGTCCACTGCTTACATTTTTTATTCAGCAAACTGGTGAAATGGACACAGAGGCGAAGAAATGGCCTGGAATGTCACTGATATCAGAAAATAACGTCACATCTGTAAGAAAACCAAGAAAAGGAGCCTCGTGATTGAGGGGGAGGCAGTGGGCAGGGATCAACAGGGGCTTTCTGAAAGCCAAAAGTCCCCCAAACGTTAAAAAAAAAAAAAAAAAGAATGGAGGGCTGGTGATGTATGTCAGCATGCAGATGGCCCTGAGTTCGAGTCCCCAGCATCATAGAAACCAGGTGCATACCTATAATCCTAGCACTCAAGATGAAAGCAGGCAGGTCAGAAGTTTCAAAGGTCAGTCTTGACTATGTAAAGAGCTTGAGACCAGCCTGAGCAGCATGAGATGTTATGGAGAGTGAGGAGAGGAATAGATTTAATTGACTTGATTTCGAAGGGTGAGTATACCAACTCTAAGGTAAGGAGTGATTTATCTTTTAATTTATTTATTTTATTTTTTGAGACAGGTTCTTATTATGTAGCTACAGCTGACCTAGAACTCTTAGAGATCAGCTTCCTTCTGTCTCCCCTGCATTGGACGTGAAGTAGTGAGTTACGTGAACACAGAGGAGTGAAATGTCTACAAAAAAAATGAGTCAGTTTCAATAAAGGTTACACAATTCATTGTATTGACACCCAAGTAGCTTTTTTTAAAATTTGTTTTCGTTTTTCTAAACAGAGTTTCTTTGTGACTGTTCTGGAACTCACTCTGTAGACTAGTCTAGACTCAAACTCACAAAGATCTGCCTGTGTCTGCCTCCCAAGAGCAGAGGTTAAAGATATGAACCAGCATGCCTGGCTTCAAGCAGCTTTAAATGAAGGGAAAAGCTGGTAGTAAGAGCAGTTATATACTTTTAAAAGACTTTTACAAACAAGATTTTTGCCTTTTTGAAAGCCAAAATTTGTGTTATTTTATGAGCACTTAGTGACATAAGTCTTTATTTTAATTTTATGTTATGTGTATGTTTTGTTTTGTCTGTGTGGTGGTTTGAAAGAAAACAACCCTCAAAGGGACTGGCATTGTTAGGAGGTGTGGCCTTGTTGAAGTAGGTGTGGCCTTGTTGGAGGAAGTGTGTCATGGTGGAGGTGGACTTTGAGGTCTCATTTTGCTCAAGTCACGCCCACTGAGACAGTCTACTTCCTGTTGCCTGCATATCAATATGTAGCAGCTCCTTCTCCAGCTCCATGTCTGCCTGCACACTGCTACGCGCCCCCCATCACCCCCCCCCCCCCGATTTTAATGGACTAAACCTCTGAAACTGTAAACCACTCCAATTAAATGCTTTCCTTTGGAAGAGTTGCTGTGGTCATGGTGTCTCTTCACAGCAATAGAAACCTTAACTAAGACAGCCTGACTCTGTGCTTGTGCACTGCATGCATGCCTGGTGTCTGAGAAGGCCGGAGGAGGGTGTTGGAGCCCCTGAAACTGAATTTACAGATGGGTGTGAGCTGCCAGGTGGGTACTAGGAACTGAAACCCGGTCTTCTGCAAGAGCAGCAAGTGCGGAATCATCTCTCAGTCCCCAAAAGTCTTTTGAAAAAAGTAGTAGCAGGTGACTCCTTTTTAGCCTGGGTCTTTGACTTTTGCTGAAAAAAAGAAAAGAAAGAAAAAGACAATAAAATTCAAAACCAAACACAATGCACATGAACTTCAGCCCCATTAGTTTGAACAAGACTTCCCCATGGTAATCCTTTGCAATTTTGTTATTTGTTTTTATTAACGTTTTGAGATAGAGTCTCACTAAGCATCCCTGTCTAGCCTAGAACTCCAAATACAGACCAGGCTGGCCTTGAACTCACAAAGTTCCTGCTTCTGTCTCCCAAGTGCTGGGATTTAAAGGTTAGTAACCCCTCCCCCACCCTCAACACACACCGTCGCCTTTGGACATCATATGTTGTACCACTTGATTAGTCCTTTCGAGGCTTTTCTTCAGGCCAGTCCAATGCAGGGGTGACTCTTGGTGATGTTTTTGGGCCGTTACATTCTAGCTGTACGTTTGTTTCTCAGCCTGGAATGGGGTTTGAAGAGGTCCTGACCGGGTCTATAGAGATGGAAAATACCCTTCAGCATCCACTATAAGCATGTTGCCAGGCTCAGCATCACGTGGAACTGACCCTGGCTTTCTCTCTCCTCGCTGCACACATACGAAGTCCTACTGTTACTTAGATAGTGCTCCGTTCCCTCCTCCTCCTCTTCCCTTTCCTTCCTCATCAATCTTACAGTGGTGTACAATAGTGAACCCTGCAAAGTTGAATAATTCCTACTTAAAATATGCAGGATTATTTAAAAAAAAAAACCCAGAAATATCAAATAATGAAAAAAAATTGATTTGAGGCCTTTGTGTGCAAATTCAAGTTGAAGCATGCTACCTAGAGATGTAAAGGCCCAGGGGAAATAAGTAAACAAACCCCAGACAAATGTAGTTTCATTAAGTTTCATAAATGTGTTTCATTAAATTCTAAAATGGCAAATAAGACCCAGCAGAACATCAAATTAACACAGAGTCAATGGATATCAGCGGTCACATTGCTGGAAGGAATCACAGGTAACAGTGGCTCCTTCTAAAGACATGTCTTTAGGTAAGTAACAAGTACCCTGGGCTCCTGTTGTCCTGTCTGTAAAATGCGAGCCAGGTTTTACCTCGAGGGTAGTTGTGGTGATGTCTCAGCTGGTGGGTGCCGTGGTCCAACACTACATTAGCAGCCAGCATCTCCCAGTTGAGCCTCAAAGGACTGCAGAGCCTACTCACCATCCAGCAAAATCTGATATTCACATTATTATATCTTTGCAAAAGCCAATGAGGCAAGTTAGTAAGTTAATCTTTTAAAATGTATTCTTTTGTAATTTCATATATGTATGCAATATATTTAACCTTTTCACCTCTTCCTAAACTCTATCACACACACACACCCCCAAACCAGTCCTAACTTCATGTCCTTTTTATTTTTTCTTGAATAAACTGCTGAATCCAGTTAGCACTGACTACATGCACCTGGATGTGGAACGTGATTGTAATCACCCTACTATGGGCCACATGTATTTACAAAAACTGACTCCCTTCCGTAGCAGCCATCTATTGCTACCAGCACCTCAATTAAGGTTTGTGAGCTCCTTCCTCATCAGTCCTGAACCGTTAACTGGCTAGGTCTTGTGCTGGTCTTGTATGGGCAACCACAGCTGCCTGAGTTTAAGAGTACAAAGGCGGGGCTGGAGAGATGGCTCAGAGGTTAAGAGCACTGACTGCTCTTCCAGAGGTCCTGAGTTCGGTTCCCAGCAACCACATGGTGGCTCACAACCACTTGTAATGAGATCTGGTGCCCTCTTCTGGCCTGCAGTCATACATGCTGTATACATAATAAATAAATAAATCTTTAAAAAAAAAAAAAAAAAAAAAAAGAGTACAAAGGCTGTGAGTTCTCGCTGCTTTCCAGCTTTTGTAACATTTCCACCCCACCCCCCAAATGCTCCATGTTCCCTGAACCTTTGGTGTGTGTGTGCAAAATAGATGTCTCCTTTGGGGTTGTACATTCTCCGCACTTCCACCAGTTGAGTCTCTGGATTCGTAAACTTTATTTTTCAAAACTGGATCAAACCTGTATTGTTTCTTTGCTTCATATTCAGGAGACTCCAACGCGACTCCGTGGCTCTAAGAATTCACTGTCCAAGGCACTACTGCAAGAATATGAGACAAACGTAGTTGTCTGGGATTGTTTTGTGGAACTTATCACCTCAGGTTTTGAAGTTTTGTAGTTTTAAGAATACACTCTGAAGGGTAAATTTCATTTTCCATGGATGTTTTTCCTAGCAAACACTAGACAGTCTTTTGGAAAGCAATAGTTAGTATTTTAGTTGTTTTTTTTTTTCTCTCAGCAAAGCTTCACTCCCAATTTCTTTTAAGCTTATTCAGGGAGCTGGCTCTTCAGATCCTCTAAGGATGACCTGCTATTGATGAGTGAGCACCACAGCCTAGTTACTTTTTCCTTCACACACCAATTTTGCCCTCAGTAGACCTCTTCTTGCCACAGTCAGCTGTGGGGAGCTGATGAAGTCCTGAATGAATGTGTATGTCGTGGCACAGCCATGACAAGGACCCTAATGCCTCAGACCCATGAGAATGGCAAGGCCTTCTCTGGATTAGGCTCAGAGGTATACCAAAGCCTTCCTCTGGTATGGATGTTTATGAAGAGTTTCGATTAGATAATCTGCCTCATCCTTGTTCATGCTGTTTCTAATAAACACTCATATTAGTGCATCTCCATCATAGCACTTGGCCTACTCAAACTCATCTTTTCTGTGTGTGTGTCTGTATGTATTTATTCCCCAGTCATTCCAGTCAGGTCAATCCCCAAACCATACAGGTCATGGTCGTCAACTACACACTCTTCCAACTCTCTCACATGTGTTGAAAATGAAACACTATTTATAAACAGCAGAGGTTATGATAGGGGAAGCTTTCTGTGAGTTTAAGTGAGTTCTGCTTCAGTGCCATGCCTGGGTGACTGCCATCAAATGCCCAATTTACTATATTTAGCCAGTTCATTCTTTGACAGAAAGTTTCTTCTTGTTTCTACTCGTGAAGTTTTAGGCAATTGTCATGGGCAGAAATTGCTTTAATTTTTGAAGAGATCTACAATTCTCTACACCGATGTTGTGAATTTATAGTAAGATTTAACTTGATTTTGTTGGCAAACATTTAACTGTCACCGTGCAAAGTTTATGAAAGCTCAGGTTTTTCGGGATTTTGATCTCAGACTTTTGGAAATGCACATTTGTTGTATTTTGAATTACAAGTGTTGGATGTGTGTTGATGCTAATCAAAGCTTTTGTAAACAATTGGTCAGATTTCATTTAAACATCCACAACAGAGTATGTTGCCTTTTGTAATTCTTATAATTCATGGAAATATTTATCTATTTCATGATCAAAGAACATTTTGTATATGATTCAAACCTTTGAGATGTGTTCCACATTGGATATATGTGTCACATTGAGGTGATGTGCAACATGGAAGGGTTAATGAATTTCTTGTTTCATCATGTGGCTGAAATAGCTATAGTGAAATGAAAATTTTATGGGATCTAAAATAGAGTAAAAACTAAGAATTCAAGACACAGCTTAAGGCTTTCAAATTTCTCGAGAAACTTTGCAACAAACTTTTAGTAGATGGTAGACTCAAGAACTTAGGAAGTATGTGGTTTTGCTTATTTCTCCTTTGATGAATATACTTTTGTCAAAATGGTGAATTGTGAGTGTGCATGTGTGTGTGTTTCCTGGGTGTAAAGACTATAATTATAGCCTGTCTGAATTTGGGATATTTATTAATTTTTTTCTTATTGCTGTGGCAAGATATCTGAAAACATGAACCCATTGAAGAAGGGTGTAGTTTAGCTGTCAGTTTGAGGGCACAGTTCATCATGGTGGGCAAGTCACAGCAGCAGGAGCATGAGGCAGTGGCTGGTCACACTGTATCTACAGTTGAGAAGTAGGCTGATGAGTGCTGCTCAGTCCAGGATCCTGGTTTTACAGTATGGTACTCATCCACACCTACAGTGAATGATTTCACATAAATTAAGACAGTCTAGAAACTGTCATATAGATATGTCCAGAGGTTTGTCTCATGGGTGATCTTAGATCCTGTCATGCTGCCAATTAGTATTAACCATCCGAGTTCCAAAGAAAACATTTCCACATCTTATAAAGAAGCACCACTGGTAGATGGACTTATCAACAATAAGACCAGCAGTGACTCTATCACTGTCACTGATGCTACCATCATTCTCTTGGTAACCTTTCATATACCAATACAGATCATGTACAGTCTTGATTTGTATGTGAGTGGTGTGTTGACATGAAGAAAACTGCCACTTAATCAGAGGCTAGAGCAGTCCTAGCAAGTTTACAGTTCTGATACAAGAATAATGGGACCTGGACATTCTAGCTGGTTTGAGAGACCTTGACTGTAATGAGCCACTCTCTCGAAGGGCTTGACTTATTAACAGGGAACAAAGATGTAGACATTAGAGGGACATAGTAGGTAAAATACTTGCTTGCTTGGGGTCTATTTGAGGGGCTAGCTGAATCTCAGAGGGTCCAGAACTGGCCTCACCATCTGCTCTCAAAGACCCCATAGATGACAGTTGTTATCATCCACCTCTTGACTGCACTCTTGCCAAGGTTGGCAAGGAAATGTTTATTTCTTTCCTTGTCCTTTCATCTGGCCCTAGTGCCCTGTAAAAATGTGTGAGGTCACTGCATCAGTCATCTCTCCTCTAAGCTGCTGGAACCACAAGTCCTGTATAACAGTGAAGATGAGCAGGCACAAACTCTGCATGCAATCAGGAGTTAGATTTTTAAACAATAGCCAGGATTAAATGTTATATATAAGACAATACTAATTTTGTAGTGAGAAGTCCTGAAAATTATAGGAGACTGGTATAAAAAGGAGATTTTCCAATATGACATAAGTTGGGGAAATTAATAGAGGAAATAGAATACTTTCAGCTTTAAATTTCAGCCAGAAGCATGTAGCACTTGACTTAAAAGGGCTTTGAAAATGGATGGAGACAAGGAATAGGTTCAAGAGAAGTTTAGCAGATGAGATTTGGCAATAGGGTAGATATAGATGTGAGACAGAAAAATGACTTGGAGTTTTCTGGGTTTGAAATTGGAAATAAGGAACACATATGGAGTAGAAGAAAACAGATTGGAGACTGAAGTTTGGTATGGATGTGAAGGATCATGGAAGGGATGTTGAGTGGACATTTTTCTCCTCTACATTTTAAGAATTAAATATATAGCTGGAAAGGTATATGTGCATACACAGAAATGTTTGTATATTCCTATATGTTGATATATGTATTATATTAATATATACAAAACAGCATACAGCTTTGAAAAACGTGTTAGCATTTATAGATCGTAAGGTACAAAGTGGCATGTAGCTGTTGCATACAAATAGCAGGAAAGTCTGCTAAGAGCAGGGTATGCCCAAGTGAGGAAGATCTCACAAAACAAATTTCAGTTTTCACTATTTTTAGCTACTTTGTTGAACGTTTCTCTTTTATTATCACCTTTCTCTTCAATATAAACACAAGAGAATTATAATGTTTATTTCAAACAACACATTACACACATTTCGCTTCAAACAAAAATGCCCATTTGTTGTAGAAAATTGGGAAATGCAGATAAGAATAAAGACAATGCTTTTAATATGTAGACATTTTATTGTAGTTGAGCGAAACCAGTGCTTCGGATATTGATTATAAAATTAAAAGATGGTTGAAATGAGTGGGCACTGCTGATGTTTACAGAGAACCCTAACCTATGCTCGTATGAGTTTGTGGGTATGCAGTACGCATGTCTGTGCATTGGAGGTGATGGTAACATTTATTTCAAGTTAACAATGACAGCTCTTGTGCTGTTAATATGACAGCAGAAGTGTGAGTGTGTCCTAGATACATGACAGTGTATTATTTTTGTTCAATACAGACAGATGTTATGAAAAAAAAATGTGCTAGAAGTAATTGTGACAGAAATATTTTCACTACGAGATATTCTGTGTAAAGATGCAGATCTTTTTCTCTTTTTAGCTGAAACCTTGATTTCTTTCAGAAAATAGAATGAAATGTACATATTTTAAAGCATTAGGTAACTTAAAACAAAAGAAAATAAAACTTAGAGACAATAATTTGGTATTGACCTATACAAATATAGCCAATTTATCTTCATTTTTAAAAGAAGATTTATGTCGTTTTATTCATGTGTATGTGTGCCTTCTTGAGTGTATGGGCACCGTGTTTGTGTACAAACATGTCCGTGTGGGCCAAGAGGCTTCAGATTCCTTGGAAATGGAATTACAGGCTGCTGTGAGTCTTCTGATACAGGTTCTGGGAACTGAACCCAAGTTCTAGAGCAGTAAGTGCTCTTAACACCCAGGCCATCTCTCTAGCTCCTAGTTTATCTTTGACACAGGAGCAACTGGGATATAATGAGCAAAGACAGCTCTTTTTTCTTTAATTCCTATTGGGACAAAAGAATATTTCATTCTGCTAAACAAATTTTGACATTGACCTATTCTCTTTATAAAAGTTAACTGAAAATGGATTGCAAACCCAATTGTAACACAAAATTATAAAACTACTAGAAGGTAAAGCAGAGGCAAGCCCCAATGACATTGATTTGGCAATGACTTTTAGGTGTAACACCACAGGTGTGCACCGTGAAACAAACAGTCAGTAAGATGGACTCCAGTAAAACAGAGAACTTCTGCTCTGCAAAGAACAATGTCAGGAGCATGACAATTCAAGTAAGGACTAGGGAAAAGGTTGGGAAAAAAATCATTCAAAATAAACATAGAACATGTATTTATTTTTAGGATAGAGCTGAGGCATCACACTCTACCATTGACCCACACTGCCAGCCTGAGAACTCTCCAACCCTAACTAAAAATGAGCAGAAGACTCTCACAGCCTCACTAAAGATGGCACAGATGGAAAATAAGCATATGAAAGTGCTTTGTATCACAGAGCAAGAGGAAAACACAAATTAAACCAACAGTGAGAGACATCACATATCTATGTGAATCACCACAGTACAGAAAATAGAGAATCCCAGACACTGGATCAGTAGAAATATTCATTCATTGCTCTAGGGATGCAAAATATCACTGACACTCTGCAAGACAACTGTCAGATTTTAAAAACAAAACTAAATCACATATACACAAAAATTATAATCGCATGTCTTGGTATATATCTGAAGAAATGAAAAACCTATGTCCACATAAAAACCTGAAAATGGAGAGTGACTATAACAGATGTATTTATAATTGCTGGAATTTGGAGGCAAACAGATATCCCTTAGTAGGTGAGGTGGTAAATGGATACACCGAGACAATGAAGTTTTACATGATACTCAAAAGCTGCCAGATTATAAGACACATACTTAACTATGTAGTGCTAAGTGAATGAAGCTATAATCAGTGGCGTTCAGATGGGCAGGAAAAACATGATGTATGATGTTGTCATGGTGGATACATGTCACTGCACAATCACCTAAACATAGGATATACAACACCAAGTATGAACTGAGATGCACACTTGGGAGATGATGCCCTGTCAATATGGGGTCATCAATTAGAACTGGACCACTCTGGTGGAAGTGGGGTACTGATAATAGGGAGGTGATGCATGCATTGAGGTGGAGGTCTATGTGGAGTCTATACCTGTTAAATTTGCTACTAACCTAAAATTGCTTGAAAAACAAACAAACAAACAAACAAACAAAAAACAAAGTACCTACAAACATATATCCTGGATACTCTCAATCCATGCCATCTTATTCCAACCGAATTGTTATTCTCTTCATTCACTGCTGGGAACACAAACATGGAGGCAAGAGTAGTTAAGATCAATTAAGAAAAGAGAACCTGATGTTAATTATGAACTGATTCTCTCTCTGTTCCTTCTAATAATCTTAGTAGAATGTCCCAGGGAGTCATTATGCTCGATTTTCCTCATTTAGGGATATTTACACAAATGCAAGCTCTACTTATGTCCTGGCTAGTTTGATGGCAACTTGATACAAGCTAGAGTCATCTGAAAGGAGGGAACCTCATTTGAGAGAACGCCTTCGTAAGATCCAGCTGTAGGGCATTTTCTTAATTAGTGATGGATGGGGGATGGCCCAGCCCATGGTGGGTGGTTCAACCCCTGGGTGGTAGTTCTATAAGAAAGCAGGCTGAGCAAAAGCATGACAGCAATCCAGTAAGCAGCCTCTGCATCAACGCCTGCCTCCGGCTCCCCATCCTGCTAGTGTTCCTGTCCTGACTTCCTTCTATGATGAGCAGTTCTAAGAAGGAGTAAGCCAAATACACTCTCTCCTCCTCAAGTTTCTCTGGTCATGTGTTTCATCACAGCAATAGAAACCCTAACTAAGACAAACTGCATTGGTTTCTCACTCATTATTAAATCACTAAGTTTTCAAGTACCAATGCCTTATGCTTAGAATTTCAGCCCAGCCCAAATCAATGCAATAAATCCAATAGTGTATTTAATCATGGCTCTGTGAAGGAAGAGGATGTAAGAAATGAGCATGTATGGATATTTACCATCTGTCTAGCTACGCAACCATCTTAGATCTTGGTGTTTAAATCTTTAATTCATCTGTAGTATGTTTTGCTGTTGGGACGGGTGAAGGCAGAGAACCAGTTTTAAAATACTGAGTTTTCAAACATTAAGACTTTAATGCTATCTTCCTTTTACTAGAAGAGCCAATGGTTTTGGTGTCCTGCCAGCGGCATCTGAATCCAAACATTGTGGCTTTATAGTAATCTGTGATAATCTCCCTTGTAGCCTCAGCCTCCGTTTCTTATGGAAAGTCTCAGGCTATTCATCTTCTCTTAATGGCTTTTCTCTTTTAAGTGGAGAACTGCGTGCAGAAGGTTTGTTGGGCAGCTCTTTTATGAAAGAGATCTTGAATGGAGCGGCCGGGGAAGCACTGGGAACAGTAAGGGCAGTGGTTTCAGCGATTTTTTTTTTAATGGGCTCTTGGAATTATGGTAGCTCTTTAGATGTGTCCAAATTAAGGCAAGGCAGTGGGGCTTTTATGATCCCCATCAGAAACAGTGTGGAACTTTGAATGAGACACTTCCTGCCGCCCGAAGAATCTCTGCGAAGGGTCCGAGCTGTGCTCTACCAGTTCTTCCTAGCAGCTGTGGGATTTATTGTCAGCCCTCAATTGCCGCTCTGGGTGGGCTACCACAGTATCCACGCCACCGCCAGGGAGAAGTCAGTTGCGGACGTTATTGTCGTTTGGACATTGTGTCCTGTTGTGGCCCTGCCCTGGAGCCTGCACTCTGCTTTGATTGTAGGATTGAAACAGGGATTTGTGGATGTGCCTGGTAACTTTTTAGCTGTGTTTACCTTTGCAGTCAGTTTTAAAGCTGTTTCTTCATCTCTGATTATCCAATGAAAAAAGAAAAAAAGTTTGGCTATTTCATTTCTCCGATCTGTAATGTTATACACATAGAAGAAACAACTCCAGAAGAAAGACCTAGGGTTAAATGGGAAGACAATTTCCAGAAATATGCCAGATGTTGGTGTAGTTTACTTAGGAAGCATACCGAACATACTCCTTGCAGAGGTCAAGGGCTTGATGAAGCGGCATAAGACATCAGGCAAGGACACTGATCCAAAAGAGACTGGATATTGGTGAAATTATTAAGGCAACTCCACGTAGTTAAAAGGGAGGTTTATTTTGTGGGGTAACTTACAAGTAAAGGGATAGGTTACAGGGTCCGGGAAAAGTGTAGCACAGTCCAGCGGTGTTCTCTGGAGAACTCTGCTCTGTCTACTTCCAGCGTCCAGGGCCCAGGAACCAAGGGAGCTGGCACATCCAGGTCTCGGGTCTTAAGGGCTCCTGTCTCGGCCCCACCTTGTTGGTGTGACAGTTACTGGAAGCCTCAATGGGGGTAGTACTTCCAGGTCAAAGCTGGAACAGCTGCCCACTACAACTGGAGATTTATTAGAAAGTATGAAAGAACTTGTCCAGCTTTAAGGGGCAAAGAAAGGAATGAAACAGGACAAGTAAACTAAATTATTGACTATTGTTCCTGGAGAGTCTCTGGTCAGCTGGATGTAGACCACTACACTCTGTATCTAGCATTGTCCATCGTCTCTCCTGGGCTCTTTCCTGTGCCAGCTCTAACATCCGATCTACTCTCATGATGATGGATCCCTGCCATGCTTACTTCTTCAACCATGAAATACTCAGCATCCTGGGCTCTTTTTTCATGGACAACTTCTCGAAAACATTTGGCTTTGAATCTCCTTGGCTAAAGGATAAAACATAACGATTAATTGCCCCAGAACTCAGGATTCACAGTTGAAGTATTTAATGTACCTACATGGCCTTAGAGTGAAAAAAAAAGGGTGACTTTTGTCAATGGAAATTGAGACATGATTGCCAGAAAATGAGGGAGACCACGCCAGGTAATAAAAAGGACAAATGGCTTCTGAAGAGATCCAGGCCATATATTTATATATTTATTTCATTGGTATTGATTGACTATCTCCTATATCTTGGCAGTTGTATTAGATGCTGGGGTAGCATGCTGACCACGATAAACTCCCTGCTTTCAAAGCACTTCAGTTCGGGGCTGTGGGGTGGGTAGAAACAGTATATAAAGAGATAACTGTGGGGGCTGGAGAGCTGGCTTAGTGACTGAGGGTACTGACTGCTCTTCCAGAAGACCCAGGTTTAATTCCCAGCACCCACATGGTGGCTCACAGCTGTTTGCAACGCATGAATGTGAATGAATATGCGGACAAAACACCAATACCTGTAAAATAAACTCCAAAATAAGTAAAAAAGATAACCACATAAGGCGTGTAAACTACCGGCTTGTTGTTTCTGCAACCCCCTCCTTCCCTTGTTCTACTGAAAATCCTATAGCAAAACTCTATCAATGTCTCTCCTTTGTGGGATCACAGGACGTTGAGCCACAATAAGAAACACGGGGCAAAGCAATGGAGGCAGAAAAAAAGTCCCTTTCAGCGGCCCAGGCTTCCATTCTCAAAATTCAGAGATGGCCTCAGCCACGCATGCAAGTTGAAGCCCTACCCTTCAAGTTGTTCTATTCTCTACCTGTGTCACCCAACGACATCTTGCTGGTTTGCCCATACCCTCCGGCAATAGCATGCTGGACTGGATACACCCCTCAAACATGATGGACCAGTTCTCGAGGCCAGCTTTAATTGTCCGTCCCTGGGGTAATCTGACTGCTGTTAAAGACTAGTGGTAGCCTATACCCATTGGTAAGTTTCCTCTAATCAGGCTGCATGTGTCTATCTATGCTAGCCATATCCTCTTTAAAGAGGTCTGAGCCTTGGACTCTGGGGAGGAGATCTGTGTTGTTTCTTATGTTCTCATTCTGCATTTTTCTTCAGCACAGAGCGGACAACTGTTCTTCCACACACACCACATGTAGGCCCCCTACCTCTTCCACTTACTGGGTAACCACCTCTCTCCAGTTAATGATACTTCATATTGAAATTTTGCTGATGGAATGTCTGGTGTGGTTTCTGTCTCACGTTTGGACACTGACTAGTATAGATACTGTGCAGTGGTGAAGCAAGCCGGGGAAACATGAATCTTGTAAAGGGAGAGGGTGCAACAGTTCTGGACACAGTGGTCACAAAACTTTGAGGGAGAATATAAAGTGTGTAGGGCAGAGCATACTGGATTAAACACGTAGTATGGATAAAGACTGTGACGGGAAATGAAGTTGGCTCGGCCAGTGAGGAGCAGAAACTTGATGAGACAAGGGCTGAGTGAAAGAGGGAGCAAATCCTAGAGAAGGTAGCCTGCAGCCAGATCCTGCAGCCAGGTCCTGCAGGTCCCAGGCATTCCTCCTCTCCTCCTGGAGAACTTGGATTCTAATTGTCGAGAGGTAGGAAGCCTCCGGATTTTAGACCACAGGAACAACATGACCTGACTTACATCTTTTTGACTTCTGTGTGGAAGAATGAAGCATGTAATGAGGCTATTAACATAATTTATGCAAAGCAGAGATCTGACCTAGTTAGAGCAGCTGAGATGGGATGAAGTGGTCATTTTCTGATACATTGGAAGGTTGGAATTTCCTGATTGACTAGAAGGAAAACATTGCTGTTACTGAGATGAGAAGGAATCTGTTTGGGATCCCTTGAAGTCAAATATTTAGTTGGAGAGAGT
Organism: Peromyscus californicus insignis; assembly: GCF_007827085.1. Taxonomy (NCBI): domain Eukaryota; kingdom Metazoa; phylum Chordata; class Mammalia; order Rodentia; family Cricetidae; genus Peromyscus; species Peromyscus californicus. Next base: position 43,830,246 of record NW_026294469.1, read on the forward strand.
TTAAAAAAATACTAAATTTGGGAATCCCACTAGCATCCTAAATGGGGCTATTTACCAGAAAATTTGTTACATGAGTTGTCAATTCAAAAGAAAGCAGTCTGGAACTGTTTCTTTAGATGTGGTTAATATACCATAGTCATTTCACTGGGAACAGGTAGATGTGGTAGTTTGAATGTAATTGGCCCCCAAAATCTCATAGGGAGTGGCACTATTTATGAGGTGTGGTTTTGTTTGAGTGGGTATGTCCTTGTTGGAGGAAGTGTGTCCCTATGGGGATGGGCTTTGAGGTTTCCTGTGCTCAGGATACCACCCAGTCTTGCAGACTACTACTACCATCCAGTCTTGCAGTCTTGCTACTACTCCAGCACCATGTCTGCCTCCATGCTGCCATGCTCTCTGCCATGATGATAATGGACTGAACCTCTGAAACTGTAAGTGAGCCACCTCAATCAAATGTTTTCTTTATGAGTTACCATGGTCATGGTGTCTCTTTACAGCAGTAAAAACCCTAACTAAGACAGAGGGTAAGGGTGCTCCAAGGCTTGAGCTCTAGATTCCTTAGGTATTTGAATGTTGACTATATGAGGAAGCAACACTGAAGAACTGGGTGGGAGAGACCAGCTAGCTAAGGAGAGAATCGAAAGAAGGGAATGGGACCTTCTTTTGACCCAGCAGTTGAGAGTCCATACTTCTCTTGCAAAAGATCCGAGTTTGGTTGCCAACATATACTGGGTGTGTGTGTGTGTGTGGGGGGGGGGGGGTTGGAGTGGGGGTTGGTGGGATAGGGAGTGTCACAACTGCCTTGTAACTCCAGATTCAGGGGGATCTTATACCCTCTTCTCCCCTCTATGGGCACTGAATCCACATGCACATAATCCCCACTCAACCCACATAATTAGAGAAAAAGAAAAAAGAAAGTGGTAGCCTGTGTGGTAGTTTGAATGTCACTGGCCCCCATAAGCTCACCGGAAGTGGCAATGTGGGGAGTTGCGGACTTGTTGAAGGAAGTGTGTTACTGTCAGGGCGGGCTTTGAGGTCTCTTTTGCTTAAGCTTTGCTTAGTGTCACAGTCCACTTCCTGTTGCCTTCTGATGAAGATGTAACTAACACCATGTCTCCAAGTCCACCGCCGTACTCCCTGCCAAAATGATAATGGACTGAAACTCTGAATTGTAAGCTGTCACCTCAATTAAGGGCTTTCCTTTATAAGAGTTGCAGTGGTCGTGGTGCCTTTTCACAGCAGTAGAAACCCAAACTAAGATATCCTGGAAACAAAGAAGGCTGCAAGAAGTTGTTAGAAATGTTGTGCATGAACTGATATTGACGGAGTCCCAGGGTCTAGCAATCTACAGGTCAGTGGTGACCTTGGCGAAAGCTGTTTCAAGGAATGGCAAAATCTTTATGGATTGGGCTTAAAAAGGATTCCATGGAGAGAAGCAGAGGCAACAATTTCATAAGCATATTGTTTCAACAGGGAACAGCGAAAGGAGGGGTTTGCAGGATAGACACATTTCATCACGACAGATTTTGCAAGTGTGTTTGCAAGCTACGGTATTCTACTCAGAGGAAAATTGAAGATGCAGGAAAAAGAACGAAAGCCAGGGGTAGACATGAGAAAGGTTTAGGTGCATCCAGGACACAGCTGTTAGACATGACTCTTGACTGTAGCACAAATGGTTCCCCTGCAGACATAGTAAATTATGTGGAGGAAGACATGTCTATTCTTCAGTGAGAACATGTAGGTGTTTTCTTGTGACAGCTTCTGCTTCCTTGGGAAAAATAAGAGTGGTGTTGGGACTGAGAAATGGGGGGATGTTCAGGTTACTGAAAGTGTGTGATATAGAAACTATATTTTGGGGAAATGGAAGGATAAGTTGACTAGAGAAATGTGTGTACTGCAGGATAATTTAATCCACAAATAAGAACACCTTTTTTTTTTTTTTTTTAGACCAGTAGTGTTTGCCTTTACCTTATGTGTCTGTGCTATCTAGTCTCTGGTTCTTTTTTTTTTTTTTTTTTTGGTTTTTCGAGACAGGGTTTCTCTGTGTAGCTTTGCGCCTTTCCTGGGACTCACTTGGTAGCCCAGGCTGGCCTCGAACTCACAGAGATCCGCCTGGCTCTGCCTCCCGAGTGCTGGGATTAAAGGCGTGCGCCACCACCGCCCGGCAAGAACACCTTTTTAATGAATGAAAATAAACCTCAGTGAAGGCAGGAACAGTCATCCTCTCGTCCCCTGAAATGTATGAAACAACAAAGCCACTTAGAATAAAAACAGATGGCTGCCATGAATGTATACACAGGACGGCTAAGTAGATGGACTTGTAAGCTTATCAAAAGTTACTTTCAAACACCCACCTTGGGCCAATGACATAATAGACACTTGAAACTCAAAGAGCTTGTGTTCCCAGGTCCAGGAGATGTGTACAGGACTGACTTTTCAGATGTAGTGTCTGTAGACTCCTTCTCAAGTAGTCCTGAGTTTTCCTAGTAGATGGAGCCCAAGCAACAGAAAATCCATTTCGTGCGCCATATAAGTTAAAGCATGTAAAGTACTAAAAAAAAAATTAGTCTTTTCAGAAAAGAATACTTTTTCCCTATGGTGGGCTAGACTTTTTCACAAATATGAACTCATTTAACCTTTAAATTGGTTGAACTAGTCCAGTATATGTGATAGAAGCTTCAGTTTCCTCAATATACTTTCCCCATTGAATTTGATGGTACTGTCTGTGGCATGGCTGTTCAGCTAGGTGGTTTCTTGGCATTGACCAAGGTCCTTAAGTGGACCAATTGAGGTTTTCTTCTTTTCCCCATAGTAGATTATATGATGGAATGTGGATTGTGGGAGGAAGATTCCTTTTGTAAATTTATTCAGCAAATATTGATGAATATTTAGTCTGTTCTAATGCTTTGGGTTGAGGTGGGAGATGATTAAAACAAAGTCTGTCTTCTAAAGAGCATCCCTTCTGTGACTGAGCACTGTTGAGATCATGTTATTGAGGAGAACCTACTACTTGGGTTTTTATTACAAATTTGCCCAAAAATGTAGCCAATAGAGAAACTGAATTACGATATTGAGAAACACAACGCTAACATGTCAGTTATAGGCACCTGGTTCTAGTCAGACCTTCAATTAAACCTATGCTTCAATTCATAGGTTACATACTCCTTAAGCCAATTTGAGTTAGATTTTCATTTATTAAAATAAATAAATAAAAATATTAAAATAAAAGTCTTTTAATGCATACCTCTGGGCAAAATGGGAACCCTGCTTTGTGTGAAGAATGCGGAGAAGGATCTTTATAGAAACATCAATAATGAAGGAAGACATGAATAAATAATTGTTGTAATTTCAGAGAGCAGCAAAAAATTTGAAAAATTAGAAAGGTTTGTAAAGAAGAAAGCATTCTTTCTCTCTCCCTCCCGCCCCCGTGTGTGTGTGTTTGTGTGTGTATATGTGTATGTGAGTGTATAGAGATGATGTTATAGAGAATGTGAAATAATGTCTCCTGAAGGACCCGACATTTGAGGTGAGATCTTTGGGAATGGATAGAGCTCTGTGGAAATCAGGGATGACTTCCCCAATAGGGTCAAGTGCAAGCACAAGGTCTCTGAAGTCCAGTATGCTTGCTACCTTCAAGTACCTTAAGGAGGCCGCAGTCAACACAGAGGGTGTGCTAGTTCATGGGAGGCTCTTAAGATGTGATATGAATTTAGATTTTATTATCGGGGCACTGGGAAGTCATTGGTGGCTTTATAGGATAAGCATAAAGGTAAATGAGTTGTATTTGAAAACAACACCCTGATTGTTATTTGAAGAATGGATTGCAGGGAGGTGAGTGGAGAAGCAGTAGAGAAGCCAGGTAAGAAGAGATGTTGGGATGGTTCCGGTGAAGATAGGGGAGGTGTTTAGAGTCAGGATGAAGTTCCAGTAGTCAGCAGAGCCTTCTGATTGAATGTGTGAGTGGAGGGGAAGAGATGAAGAGTGGGGGTGGGGGGAATCCAAACTGAGTCCTTGGTCCACAGCATAAGCTACTAGACGAAAAGTGCTGTTGTTCAGAGAGATGGAGAATATGTGGTGGAGTTTAGGATTGAAGATGGGTTGGTGAGAAAACATCATAATTGATATTATACCAGCTGTGCTGAGTTTCAAATGGTTCTTACTACAAAACAGTGGATGTTGGAGCTGGAGAGATGCTCAGAGGTTAAGCATGCTTGGTATTCTAGAGTACTAGAGTTGAGCTTCCAGCACCCTCACTGGGCAGCTGTAATTCTATTTTTAGAGGATCAGCTCTCCTCCTCTGGCCTCTGTGGGCACCCTCACAGATGCAGCACACACTCACACAGTTATGCACATACACATAAATAAAAATAAATGTTACAAACAAACAAGCAAAAAAAAAAAAAAACAGGATAGCAGATGCTGAGTAGGCTGTCAGATTTGTTAACATGAAGCATAGAGAAGTGCCCTAGTTGAACATATATTCCATTTCAAGCCACAAAAAAATGTAATCAGATTGCCCAGGGGCAAGGCATTAATACAGAATAGTGACAAGGACAGAACCCTTAGAGACACTAACATTTAGAATTCAGACAAGAAAAAGAGGAGTCAGAAAAGGGGATCGAATGTAATCACATAGAGGTTACAGCAAACTGAGGTGCTCCTCTCAGAGGATCAAGAGAGAACCATATTTCAGGAAGAAAGTTAAACCCTAAACTCCATGGACTAGGTTCTATGAGGATAGAAAATAGAATAATATTTTTCTAAGATAACTTTGAAAAGAGACATTTTGATAGAGTACTGGAAGAGGGTTGCATTGAAGAGAGAGAGGTAGGAAGGGAGAAAGAGAGAGAGAGAGAGAGAGAGAGAGAGAGAGAGAGAGAGAGAGAGAGAGAGAGAGAGGGAGAGGGAGAGGGAGAGGGAGAGGGAGAGGGAGAGGGAGAGGGAGAGGGAGAGGGAGAGGGAGAGGGAGAGAGACTATAGATGAATCTTTCAGAGGAGTAGAGAATGAGAATAGCCATTAGAGATCATCAGAGGAAATGTTTCTTACAATGAGGAATCTGGACCAATACTTCATTCAGGGATACTTAGGACTCAGGATCAGAGAATCATCAACATCCAAACCTACACCTACATCTAAATATCAACCATTCTGCTCAAGAACATACAGCTAATATGGTGTGAAGGAGAATGGCACCTATGGGCTCATTTATTTGGATACTTGGTCCTTAGTTGGTGAACTGTTTGGGAAGAATTAGGAGTGTGGCCTTTTTAGAGGAGGTGTGTCACTTGAGTGGACTTGGGGATTTCAAAAAAACTTACACCATCTCCAATCAGCTCTCTCTGTCTTGGTTACGTCCAAAGACATGAGCTCTCAGCTGCAGCTCCAGTGCTGTGTCTGCCTCCCTGTTGCCAGGATCCCCACCATGATGGTCATGAACTCACTCTCTGAAACTCTCAGTCCCAGACAAACGCTTTTTTTCATAAGTTGCTTGCTCACAATGTCTTATTACAGCAATAAAAGAGTCATGAAGACAGGTAACATGCAACAGAATTATGATTCAATGTCAGCATTTTTGCTCAAGTCTATACTCCTTCGTCTTACCTAGGATGTTTGGCTCTTTAGATGCTGCATATAGTACATAGCACTAACGGGCAATATCATCTACAACGTGTGTGCATACACAGCAGATGGGTCTGTTCTTGTTGTCATTGTTCTGATCCCAGGAAGCTAGCACTCTTTGGCCCCAGTGTCCATGCGTTTTAACTTCAGTAGGACAGTGAGTAGATGTCATACCTGACATCAGGTTGACAACCCAGAATGACAGCAAGCAGCATAGGTCTTTTTAGGACAGAATGTGGGGAATGCAAAATTATGTTAGTTAAGGACAGAACATCTCAAAACTTAGAATTCTTTATTTCATTACCTAGTCAAGGCAGGAGGGTCAAAACATAATCTCTCGCCTTGGATGTTTAAACAAGTGAACTTATTTTTTTTTCCCCAAGAGTGATAAAAGCTGTGTGCTTGCCACTCTTCAGACTTCTACGGCTCTATTTTTAGCTTTCTTTGCTATAGTGAATACAGGCACATGTTAAAGCAAATACTCCTGGGGTAATGCCGTTATAATTCATTCATGGTCACTTGTCATTTGGAATTATATTTTGAATATCTTTATTAATGTCTAACCTTTAAATTCAATGCCCCGTGTGCCTGTTTTCTGAGATATATTCTCTTCCTTTATAATATTAATTTAAATATTTATGAATTTTAGAAATTCCATTCCTTCACATTATTTGGTTGCATGTTGATGACCTTGAATTTGTCAGGGATCCTCAGCTGTTGTGCATCTTGACTCCATTATTGCTTTTGGACCTAATAAAGCAATGGGCGCTAATAATCTCTGCTCTACTACGGTTGTGCAATGGGAGAGCCTGCTGGGTTGAACCTCTCCTTTCAGTCCCGTGTCTCAATTGGCGATCAGCAATTTTCTCTTCCCAGACCATGAGGTTCTGGGATTTTTGTGATATGTCAAATGTTTCAATTGGCTTATACTGTTTTGATTTTAGGGGAGGAGTAGCACTCACTAATCTTACATGGGTGTTGTGAAAATTAATTTGTTAATGTTCACAAATACTTTGAAGATTAAAATACCCAGTGTAAATGCTCATTATTGTTTTATGCACCCCAGGAGCCTTGCTGGGCAGGTGAATGTGATTCCAAGAGATGAAAGGATTATGTAACATAGAAAATTGTGGGTTAGTGCTGTCTGGTTTGGCAAACGGGTTCCTCTGGATTGCAAATGTGGGAATTATTCTCACCAGAGCACAAGTGTTCCCAGGCCTGGGATTAAGTCATTTCCTATAACCAGTGTTGGTTTCCAAAGTATTTCAGCTGAAATGAATGTCATTTAATAACACTGAGAATGATGATAAGGTTGGTGAATTTTCAGGTAGAGATGAAAGAAAGGAGAAGGGAAGCTTCTAGGTCTCTGAGAAGCTAGTGCTGTTCTCCCAATAGAGATGGATGATGGATGGTAATGGTGGTGATGGTGGTGTGGCAGTGGTCATGGTGCTGGTGGTGCTGGTGGTGCTGGTGATGATTGATGGGGGTGATGGTGGTGATGGTGAGTGCTGGCTAACTGGAATCATGCAAAGTCAGTCTCAACACACACTACATAATCCCAGCTGAAGTCACGGATAAGATATGCAACTTGCAGATCTGGATGTAGATATTTTAATCTTGGACACAACTGGAAGAATTAATTCAGGGCAGATAAATTGGAGGAGGTGAAAATAATGTGGAATTTTCCATCCAAGAAGTTATCATTATGAGTGTTTACCTGTTTATTCTAATGCTGCTAATACTGTTAAAAATTTGAACAATCCAAATAGCCAATGATAAGGGACAGTAGAAACATGTCATGGTTTAGACATAAAATAAAATGCAATAAAGAAATTATGTGTTTTAGATAGTTTTTTTATTAATAAGTAATTTTCAAAGTAGATTAAGTTGGAGAAAACCTAGCTAACTGAAGTGTATTTATTTTCTATGTTCTTGTTTATCTGCCCTCAATGGTTACTGTTACTATAGTGAAAAGAATTATTTATAGAGAAGAAAATATACATTCCTATTCATGTTCAAAAGGAAGAATATATGCAAAAGCAATAGGCCTTGAGATTTATACAAAACCTTTGGAAACTATCCAAAATACATAAACGTAAGATGGTTTCATTATCGCATAGTTTAATCATGCCTCTTAACCTTACCCACCCCCCCCAATCCTTTGGCCATGTTTTCTTCTATTGGCTTCCATGGCTGACTTATTCATGACTCCAGGTCAGAACCCAATAGAGCCTCTTCCTGTACAGGTATCTGAAATTCTTTCCTTTTACTTAAGCCAAGGCATCTGTTTCATACCCACTGGAAACACAGGCCGGGCAATCACGGAGTTAGTGCCCTGAAGGCACAGCCTTTGACCAGTGAAAGACATGAGCCACTGGCTACCATTGTCCCTTTCTTCATCTGGCTACACCATCCCGATGTGCTGTAGCTCAGGTGCGCCTCTGTTGATTCCAGGGCAAGAACAATCAACTCTCAGCTCTTCTAACATGCCCAAGTTAAACACAATGTGTATGTGTCACAGAAAGACAAAGAAACACTGTATATGAAAGTTACCATTTACTCAATTCCATACAAAAAAAAAATAAAAAAAATAAATAAAAAGCAATTACTCACTGAATGGCTTTTGAGCCCCAGAAACTAGATTGTCTGTGATTGAATGTTCCAAGCAATGCCACAAATTTTTATTGAAAGAACTTTGGATTAGGATATGAACGAAACTGCCAAGGTCATAGAGCCCTTAGTATGTCTATCAACAGATTAGTTGTTCTACTAATACATACTACACACTACATAGTAGGCATGATCTTTATACTTGACCTGCAGAAGAATGTTTAGAAATGTTTCTTGCACTAAATATTACAGAGTGATGGGCCTGCAAGATGCCTCAGTGTGACAAGGTGCTTGTGGGCCAGCCTGGCCACCAGAGTTCAACGCTTGGACCTACATGATGACAGGAGAGAATCCATTGCCATAAATTGCCCTCTAAGGTCCATATATGTGTTGTGACATGCATCTGCCCTAAATAAATGTGAAAAGATATACAGTCGGGCTATGAAGCCACAACCCGAACACATACAACAATAGAGCGAAAGAAGGCGGAATGTTAAGTTGAGCAACACAGACTCTAAGTTCAACCAAATATGGAACCTTAAGGAACATTCCAGACCTGAAGGGTGCCATGCCATGGTGGTGGCAGTGTGTGTGTGTGTGTGTGTGTGTGTGTGTGTGTGTGTGTGTGTGTGTGAGAGAGAGAGAGAAAGAGAGAGAGAGAGAGAGAGAGAGAGAGAGAGGGCTCTAACGTGAAGAGTAAGGAAGGATGGATGTCCCTTGAGGACAGAGGAGAAGGAAGGGCAGGGCATGCCGAAGCTCACAACTGAGACTGTGTGGACGGGTTAGCAGGGCATGGGATAGAGGGGTAGAGATGGGGTAGCAAATTAGGGTGAACAACACTTTACTCTTTCTGCAAGTCAGAAAAAACTTCAAGCTTCTCAAAAAGAAGCCGAATTTGCAGTGGAGGAAGTAGGAAGCATTCAAGCCTTCTGGGCATGACAAGAACGTGTTAATCCAGAGTGTAGAGTAAGATTCCAGGGAGGGAAACTGTGAGGAGATTTAGCTATGGTATTGGAATACAGAACACTGTACTGTTTGACTTGGTGAATGTTTAAAGAATTTTTTGTCTATAAACAAATACACATGCTTTCATGATGGTGGCCGTTATGGCTGGCCTGTGAGTTTTTGTTTCAAGCATATGAGGGTTAGAATGCTTTAGAGTCATCTGGTCTGAAGATGTAAGGCCCTCCAGCAGGAACAAAGCATCCACGGCACACTTACTAAGTGCTGGGTACCATGTCAGGGTCTCTCTTTTCCTTTTCCTTCTGCTGTAGTGCTGAGGACTGAACGTGACGCCTTAGTATGCTGGATAAGCACTCTACTGCTGAGTGCATCCTCGAGCCCACAGTATTTACAGGCTGCTGTTTCTAACAGTGCTGCTAGTCCTCCTGTGTCTCACTTACACCTAAGGAAACTAATGCCAAGAGAAACTCAGGAGGCTGTTCAAGTGCAGTGGCTGGCAAACAGCATCTAAAGCCCAGTGGGTAACCCCCCAGGGGGAGTCACTCTTTTCTGGCTTCTTTTGGGGTTGATCTCTCAAATGTCTAAGGAGTCCTGGTGACCTGAGGTGCATGAGAGAGTCATATTTATTCTTTCCTTTTCCTTACGTGTGTGTGCAAATGTACCACACATACACACACACACACACACACACACACACACACACACACACACACACATACACACACACGCCACACCACACATTCTCTCTCTCTCTCTCTCTCTCTCTCTCTCTCTCTCTCTCTCTCTGTTTGTATGAGTACATATACATGTAGGTCAGAGGACAACTTGTGGGCATTGGTTCTCTCCTTCTACTGAGCACTCGGTACTAAGGCTTGAACTCAGCTCAATCAGGATTGGTGGCCAGTGCCTTTACTCACCAATCCATCTTTCAGGCCCCTTCATACATGTTCTTGATGAGCATTTATGTCAGTTGGCTAAAATGTAAGACCTTCAAGGTTTGTGAGGAGGCTATTAGGATCCTGTGCATCTGTTACGTGGCAAGTTCCCCAGTTAAGCTGACTTGACATTGAGAGAATTTAATTCAGAATAATTGTCTATCACTCATACACTAGAGTAAGATGAAATAATGAAATCTGCCAGCCTAGTTAAGGCTGGCATCCCTTTCCATAATGAAAAAAAACAAAAACAAAATGTTATGTCCATATGGGAAGAAAATCTGAAAATTAGACAATGGAACATAGTGAAGTGTTCATGAAAACCAAAACTTTTTTTCACAGTAAAAGCTTGCTGGGCTAATGAAAAAAGAAATACAAACAAAACAAAAATTGGAATAGTTTTTTTCTTTATTTGTATTTATTTTTATGTGTATTGGTGTTTTGCATTTATAGCTGCATACCACTTGCATGCCTGCTGCTGCCACATGGTTGTTGGGATTTGAACCTGCCTCGGTGCTCTTAACCACTGAACCATCTCTCCAGTCCCATTTTGTTTTGTTTTTGTTTTTTCCCCAGTAAGAACTACCAAGGCGTAGAGCAAGCAAGTTTCAGTGGCGTAGATTTTGTTCTCCGGCAAGCTGGGTCACAGCCTCCTGGCTTACATTGAGAGTCTCCTGGAGAGATTTCTCAATTGAGTGGAAGCGAATGACACATTTATAATTACAGGTGCTTGCAATTTCAACAATTAGGAATTCCTTTTTTTTCTTCAAATAAAAGCTTTGGGGCCTTTTTATGAGTTACTTATTAATGCAAATACTCAAGGGAGACATAACAGCATGGGTTCGTTTCAGATAATATGCTGAGGAAGGTTCAATTTAATTTAGTTCATTTTAGTCATTTGGCTTCAACTGAATTCATCAGAGGCCCTACTAAGTGCAAAACCGCTTGCTAGCTCTTCCTCATTGGGGTGGGGGTGGGGGACGAATCGGGTAAATTTCAGGGCTTTGCAAACTTCTCACATGGACAGATAGTAAATGTTCGGGGCTTTACAGACCGTGTGGTCTCTGGTGCAAAACTCAGCTATAGTTATAACCAGAACATGTACATGCAACATGTACGTCAGTAATCATGGCTGTGTTTCAACAAAGCTTTACCAGTCAGCCTGTGTTTGCATACTGAGCCACATGTGAGCTACAAGTTTTAATAAAGCAAGGATTTATCTGATATCCTTTGACAAAATCTGAAGAATTTGAAGATCACTGGTCTTGATTGGAAATCACTGGGATCTTGTGGAAAACTTTAAGCAATGTGCCTGCCTGGGTTGTCTACACAGGTTTAAGGATTCTCATAGAACTGTTCTGGGTCACGATAGGGTACCGAGGTCCTTCATAGCCCTCCAGATGCAACTACTACTCAAGAAAGTTCAGAGCAGTAGAGACCAGCAGAGACCTTGGTGGGTTGGAACCAGGGTGCCCCACAGCGGGTAAGAGACAGAGATACTGCCATGCAGAGAGCACTCACATGGAGAGTTAGTAGTGAAGGGGGAAGGGGGAGGGGAAGGGGGAAGAGAAAGGGAGTGCAGAGCTGCCTGGTGGGGAGGGGAGGAGGAGGGAGAGAGAGGGGGAGGGAGGGAGAGAGCAGGTGGAGGACTGAGAAAAGGAGGAGAGAAAGAAGGTGGGCAGGGCCCCACCTTTCATGAGGGGACTTGCTGAATGCGCAGAGAGACCCCGTAGCAATGAGCGCATAACGTCAGGACCCTGAGCTGGCCAAGGTATTGTCTGTATATTGGCCAGGCCCCCAAGGGTCTGAATGCTAGCAGACCTGAGGCCGTTTGTGGGAAATACTGTTAGATGCATGGCGCTCCCTTAGTCTAGGGCTGTCAAGATGGGCAGTTAGGAGAGCAGCCCAGTGGATAAAATGCTTGCCACACAAGTAGGAGTACTGGTGTCTGGACACCCAAGACTTACACTTCAAAAAGCAGATGGTTGGAGTTGGGGTGTAGCTCAGTGGAAGAATGCTTTTTTAGCCTGCCCAAGGCCCTGGGTTCAAGCCCCTGAACTACGAAATGAATGGATGGATGGATGGATGGATGGATGGATGGATGGATGGATGAATGGGTAAATACAGGTGGGCTTGGTGGCCTATCTATAATTCCAGAGCTTGGGAGGTGGGCACAGGGCAAACCTGGGGTAAAATGCCAGGCGGACTGCCTGAATGGTAAGATTTAAGAGAGACCCCGCCTCGGTAAAAGAAGTGGAGGATGATCGAGAAAGATGCTCCATATCAACCTCTGGTTTCTACCTGTTACATCCACACATACAAACACCCAAACACCTAGGCATGTGCCACTCACACATACACGAGTAAAAAAAAAGAAGAAATTTTATTTACAGAAAGTTAAGCTACTAATTATAAGCTCGATCCTGCTTAAACCTGAAAAATATTGCAGCTCTTGTCCCAGAAGTGTTGGACTTATAATGTCTGTGCTTAGATGTGATCCGACTTAATTTTCAAATATGGACGTAGCAAAGTACCACAAACTGTGTGAACTTCAGCAAGAGAAGAATCAGACTTCATTCTCCAGACTCAAAAGAAGCTTGAAGTGTAGGAATCAGTAGGGCCCCATCCCTCTAAAGGTTCAGGGAAAAATCAATTCTCTTCCTTGTTCCTGGCTGCTGGAGAGTACCAGCCACCCTTGGTGTTCCTGCCTTGTGAATGCATCACTTTAATCTCTGTTTCATCACATGCAAGTTTATCCCCTCACCCCTGTGTGTGTGTGTGTGTGTGTGTGTGTGTGTGTGTGTGTGTGTGTGTGTGTGTGTGTTCTAAAGGGACACCAGTAATATTGGGTTAAAAGCTCAGCCCACTCCAATGTGATTTCAAACTCCACTCCAAATGTGACTTCATTTTGGTTTATTTCTAATTACATCTTCAGAGAACTGTTTTCAAATAAGATTACATTCACTGATGCCCAACTCTAGGGATTGAGCCTGTTTTTATGGGGATCACACTTCAACCCTAAATATTAACTCATGAAATGTTCCCCTTTGTGTATGAAGAACAGAAACAGCGTGGATCAGCAGAAGAAACATTGGGCCTCAATACTGAGGTCAATTGGGCTGCATCTGTGAAATGGGACTGAGAATTAGGAAGACGATGTTCAGCAGTCATTGGAAGAAACCTTTCAAACAGAAGAATCCCTATAAAATGAAGTGTGAAGAGCAAAGGAAAAACTAAACAAAATAAATTTAAAGTGTATGTATGGTTAATGAGCAATCTGTATTTCATTTAGAGACAAGTCCATGGTCACATTTGAAGCACACGCAGTATAGTGAAATTCCAGTTTAGGGGTGGGGTTCTCACTGCGTGCTCTCTCTTCCTCTCTTTCTCTCTCCCCCTTCTGTCTCTGTCTCTGCCTCTCTCTCCCCTCTCTGTCTTAGACAGGGTCTACTACATCACCTTGGCTGGCCTGAAACTCAATATGTAGGCCAAGTTGGCCTTGAACTCACAATATCAACAGTGATCAGGCTGCTTCTGCCTCCCCAGTGCTGGGATGAAAGGTGCATGCCACCACATCCAGTTGTTCTTGACTTAACTTGTTTAGTCACAAAACTCCAGCGTCCTGGGTGTTCACTAATCACTTCTGGGGAAGAATTTTACATGGGACCAATGTCGTCCCTTTCATTTCTGAAAAGACATAAACGTGTTGTTTTCAGTTTGCAATGCGTTGCAAGGAGGGTTCACTCCTCTGGCCAAGTACCTTCCTCCTTAGGCTTTTCGATCTAATCACACACATCCATGATATTTCAAGTGCAGAGCATGCTAAGTTTCAAGTGGGAAAATTGCATAGCACAATGGAAATTAGGAGAACTTGTGCTTCAAGCAGGGTGAGCCACTGTGTCCTCTTGTATAAAGTGGCCATAAGATGACACCTTGGCCGTGGGAGTTCACTGAACCAATATATAATGTTTATAGTCAAAGGCTGATGGTCAATAACACAAATAAAGCATGAGGATGCAGGCTTGGCATTTTAGCAGGCACTCTTTTTCTCCCCCTTTATGTGCATTAGTGTTTTGCCATGGGAAGTGTCAGGTCCCCTGGAGTTACAGACAGTTGTGAGCTGCTATATGGGTCCTGGAAGTTAAACTGGGGTCCTCTGGAAGAGCAGTCAGTGTTCTTAACTGCTGAGCCTTCTCTCCAGCACCAGCCTTGGCATTTAAATTCTCTGCAATTCAAAGGTAACATTAAGATAGGACTTTGTAAGGGGGAGCTCAGAGGGAAAAAGACACCCTGTGAAGATTCTGAAATGACTGCAAGGACCTCAGTAGCGCCCAAGATGGGACTGAAAGAAGATTCGGTCAAGACCGATGAAGTTTCCCCACAAAGCCCTGGCCCCTTTGTGCAGAAACCTGTCCTGGATGGCCAGAGTCCAGCTTCACTGTGTCAGCTGGCTCTGCTCCAGCAAAGAGCCCTTCTAGGGAGGAGGGTGGCAGGTGCTATCAAGGAGGCCCCTGGTCACCTAGAGCTCAGTTTCATTTGAAAAGAGCTTCTAAGTGGCATATGAACTTCCTTTAGTGGGAGAACATCAGTAAAGCTGGGACAGGCAGGCCACTGTCTCTTCCTCTACAGACAATTTAAAATTAGACCAAAGTCATGCTCTACCTTTCAAGGACAAAGAAAAATCTGTTACTCTCCTCTCCTTTTTTCCCTCTCCTAATTTTTTTCTGAATGGTTGCTGTCTTTGTCCCTTTGTTGTGTTGACTGTCTACATGTCCCAATTAGTTATGGGCTTATCGGGTGCATGCAGGCGTGCAGTGATATTGAGGAATCATAAGTCACAAAACTAAGGTTTTCATGAAAGGAGGCCTGAAGGTTATGTTCAATGGGATGATATATAAGTTTTGACTAGACACATGTGTGTTGGTTGGGTTTGTTGTTGTTTTATGGTTATTGTTGTTGTGATGGAGCACCAAGGCCAAAGCCACTTGGGGAGGAAAGGGTTTATTTGGCTTACTCTTTCACATCACAGTTCATTACTAAAGGAAGTCAGGACAGGAACTCAAGCACAGCAGGAACCTGGAGGCAGGAGCTGATGCAGAGGTGTTGGAGGAATGATGCTTACTGGCTTACTCAGCCTGCTTTCTTAGAGAACCCAGGACCATTTGCCCAGGCATGGCCCCACCCACCCATCAACCACTAAATTAAAAACATGCCCTACAGGCTTGCCTACAGCCCTATCTTAAGGAGGCATTTTCTCAGCTGAGGCTCCCTCCTCTCCAGTGACTCTAGCTTGTGCCAAGTTGACATAGACTAGCCAGAATAGCTGCCAATTTAACACACCTGGGAAAAGGAAACCTCAGATTGGTATGTGGGCTTGTCTGTGAGCCATTTCAATGGTTACTTAGTATAGAAGCCCACTGTGAGGGGTACCATCCCTAGGCAGGTGGACCTGAGGTGTATAAGACAAGCAGTTGAAAAAGCCAGAAGAGCAAGCCAACAAGTAGCATTCTTTGGGGGAGGGGGTGTCTCTGATTCAGTTCTCACCTCTGGGGTTTTTCCTTGGACTATAACCTATAAACCCTTTCCTCTTCAAGTTGCTTTTAGTCTTGGTGTTTATCACAACAACAGAGAATCAAGGTAGAAGAGCATGGGTCTGGATGCATGCATCTGGGTATATTTTGAGGAGGTGCTGAGTATGTTTGGAGGCCTGTTATTAGGCAGAATGAGTCAGGATTTGGTGTTCTCACATAGGCACAAATAAGGAGGGGAATCTGGGTTGTGAAGTATGACCATGCCAACCTCTCTTCGGTCTTCTCATCCCACTCTTTCTTGTGAGTTCAACCTGTAGTATATTAATTGTAGGGCAATTAAAATGCTGTGGGTGAAGGGGTGAAATTAAAGAGTACAACATGGAATTTGCAGGTGTCTGTTTCAAAATGCAGGTGAGCTGTCAGCCCTGAAGCAGTCAGTAAAAGTGAGCCCAACTATCGGCAAGCAATGATGCTTGTTAATTCTCATTTCCTTCTGTCCTAAAATCTGTATGGCTACCAACCTGTGAGGGCTAGAGATGGTGACAAAGGAAACTTCTGTTTCATTTGCTTTTGTAACAGCTGTTGTACAACTGTACAATATGTAACAACTAACATTCTGCTAGTAACAGCTTTGGGTTTGAAAAGACACAAGTTGTCAGTGAGAAGTGAAACAAATATACCCGTATGGTTGACTCACATCTTAAAATGATTAAGTGGCCTTGGATCAACCTGTGACCCAAGATGTCTTAGAAGAAATCTACACCTAACTTGCAGGGTGAAGTTCTCATGGAGAGCTTGATGCAGCACTTGTTAAAATAAAAAGCCAGTTTTTGATTTTTTTAAATTCTTATGCAACATCAAAGTAAACGTAATTGTTAGACATTAACATGACAAAGGTACTTAAGGGGGCGCTAGGGAAGAACTGACCATCTTCTGTAACCAGGCATGGCTTCCAGTGGAGGGACAGGGTCACCAACCCAGCCACAAGACCTTCTACCTACAATCTGTTTTGCCTCCAAGATGTGCTGGGGTAATGGTAGCACAGGACTTGTGGGAGGGGCCAACCAATGACTGGTCTAGCTTGTGTAGCTGGGTGTCTTGTGGGACTCCTGACAGTAGGAGTGGGGGTGGATCTCTGACTCTTTTGCCTGCTCTTAGGACCCCTTTCCTCCTACTGTGTTGCCTTGTCCAGCCTTGATATGAGAGTTTGTGCTAGTCTTATTGTAACTTATTATACTGTGTTCATTGACATCTCTGGGAGGCCTTCTCTTTTTTATTTTTTTAAAGGGATATGGAGGAGGAATGGATCTCGGGGAGAGGCACGTTGGGGGGGGGTTTGCTGAGAGGACGGGGTGAAGGGGAAATTATGCTTGAGATGTAATGTATGAGAGAAGAATTAAAAAATAAAATAAAATAAAGGAGGGCAGAACAGATGAAGGATGTTGAAGATGGAGGACAATGTATAGAAATGGTTTGCTAGGATATCCAGGCAACAGAATGGGGAAAGTTGGATAACAGTGATCAAGAGTAGGCAGTGGCCTAAATTCCTAATCTAATAGCAGAGTAAAACAGGAAATTAACAAAGCAGAACAAGAAATTTCCAGACTCTGTTTAACATGGATGGGAAGGTTTGGGGAGCCTCCCCCAAACCCTACCTTGCCAGTGTGAGGGAATGACCAGAGCTACTGTTACCACAGAAAGGCTCAGAAAATTGGCACTGTGCTTTCAGTAACAGATGTGTTAAAAGAGAGACAGAGAGAGAGAGATAAAAGAGGGAGGAGACAAAATTTTAGATTGCAGCAGCAGAGGGAGGAGAGAGGCCACCAAGAACAGCAGCCAGATGCCATTTGCAAAAGACCCTTAGCTTTTCCCAGTGGATATGCCATAGTCAATGCTGTTTAATAAGATCCTTGCAGAGGTGATGATTTGAGGGTCCCAGACCCTTCATGAATGAGACTGTAGCAGGAATCTTAAAAGTTCTTATTAATAAAAATCAAGCCTGAAGCCAGGTATTGGGGTGAAGCTGGAAGATCAGAGAAGCAGAACAAGCCACAGCCACCTCACATCGCCAGTTCCTCAGCCAATCCTGTTTCCTCAGACTGGAAGTCCTCATCCAGAATGAATCTCAGCTGAACTGCTGCTTGAAAGTCTGAAAGCTTAACCAGCCAAATGCTTCTAGTTTCTGGTCTTCACGCCTTATATATCTTTCTGCTTTCTACCACCACTCCCTGGGATTAAAGACTCACTTTCTGAGATTAAAGGCGTGTGTCACCATGCCTGGCTGTTTCCAATGTGGCCTTGAACTCACAGAGATCCAGAGGATTTCTGCCTCTGGAATGCTATGATTAAAGGTGTGAGCGCCACCATTTTCTAGCCTTTGTATCTAGTGGCTGTTGTGTCTCTGACCCCAGATAAGTTTATTAGGGTGCACAATATTTTGGGGAACACAATACCACCACATGAGACTCTCAGGAAACTCAGAGCAAGTGTCACAGACTAAAGTGTTGCTTCAGAACTGAATGATACTCAGTGAGGTAGAAATCTAGTTAGAGCTCAGAGTCCAAAGGGGAATGGATAACAGTTACCAGAGGCAGGACTAAGATCAGGAAGGACCACCCCGGGGTCAGATCAGCATTCCTAACTGGACTCCTGAAGAACTGTTGATGTGACCAGCATCTATGACCCAACCCATGGAAGATGGCTATTGATAGGGCCAACATCTGGGACCCAATCTCACAAAGATTGCTCAGAAGTGTGACAGGCATCTAGGATCCCAGAACAGAATGCCAAGAGTTGAGACTGGAATTAGCAAGAGGGAGTATTTCACTCTCAAGGGAGTACTAGGCATCGAGCCTGGTGCACACTACTCCAGTCTTGTAGAGAAAATTGGAACTTCAACCCTGCTGTCACCTCAGCCATCTTGAATATAATGAATACTTCCCCTGAAAGAATATAACTTAAAAAAAAACCCAGCCAATGATCCCAGATACATAAATGCCAATGCAAAAACACGGTAAGTATGAAAAAGAATCCAAGGCAACATGACTCCTCTAAAATTACTAATCTCACAATAACAGCTTCAAATGAGAGTGAATTTGATGAAGTCCCAGACAAAGAATTCCAAATGCGTTCAAGTATGATGAAAGAAACCAAAGAGGACAGAAATGAACTTCTCAATGGATTCCAAAAGCATATAAACTAACTGCTGGATAAATAAAGAAATCAAAACAGGATATGAAAGCAAGAGTCAATAAAGAAATAGAAATAAGTGAAAAAAAACAAACAAACTGAAATTGTGGACATCAGATACTTAATGGGTCGAACCAAACGCTCCGTGGAAAGCTTCACCAACACAGTGGATTAGAGTCAGGAGAGTATCAGAGCTTAAAGACAAGGAAGAAGAATTTAAGCTTTCAGACAGTGAAAAGAGAAATTAATAAGAAAGTACAAACAGAACATTAAAAATCTAAGGGCACAGTGAAAAGATCAAGTCAGTGAATTATGAGCATAGAGAAACATCATGGTCATGCTTAAAGGCATAGGAAACAGTTTCAATTAATTCCATCAGAAATTTTCTCAAATCTAAGGAAACAGTTTCCCATCCAGATACAAAAAGCATTTAGAATGCCAAACAGAGAAGACCAGAGAAGAAACTCCCTGTGTAATATTATAGTTAAGCTATAGATCAAAGAATGCATGTAGAAAGCTATGAGAGAAAGTTACACGTAAAGTCAAGTCCATTAGAATCATCGCAGATTTCTCAACAGATATTTTAAAAACCTGGAGGGCTTAGGAGGATGTATTTCAAGTTCTGAAAGACCACAGCTGCCAGCCCATATTATTATACCTAGCAAAATTACCTGTCAAAATTGAAGAGAGAACAAATTTCTGTGATAAAATCAGGCTGAAGAAATTAATGAACTCTAAATCATGTCTACAGAAAATACTTGAATGAATCCTTTGGAACAAAGAAAATGATACAGAAGGCCAAAAAAAAAAAAAAAAAAAAAGAACAAAAGAGGCTAAACAATAGTTAATCAAATGAGCAAATGAGGACTAGGAAAACATTAAACACTACAGAATCAATAAAACAACAGGGATTAATATACACCCATCAATAGTAACTCCAAATATGAATGATCTGAATTCCCCAATCAAGTGACATAGAATAACACATTACATTAAAAACAAAAAACAAACACACAAAAAAACAGGACTCATCTAGTTATTGCCTCCAAAGAAATCTCTCTTTTTTTTTTTTTAACTATCAAAGACAAACACAATGTTCGAGTGAAAGAATATGAAAAACTTTTTGGAGCAAACAGACATAAGAAACACGCAGGTACTATTGAACAAAATAGACTTCAAACCAAAATTAATCAGAAGAGATAAAAGTGATCACTGTATACTAATTAAGAGAATAATGCACCAAAAAGACATTATAATTCTAAACATACACACTCTAAACACAGGAGAGTCCAATTTAATAAAACAAATACTATATAGATTAACCCCAACATAATAACAGTGTGTGCTTTGCTACTCCACTCTTACTAATAGATATGTCATTTCTACAAACAACAACAACAACAACAAACATCAAAATTAAATGGCATCACCAATCAAATGAACCTAAGTGTCATATATGGAACATTCCCTTCACATACTACAAAATACATAGTCTTTTCAGCAGCCCGAGGTTTCTCTGAAGTAGATCATAAAGTAGGACATAAGACAAGTTCCCCATACAAAAAGTGTAAGAACAGTGAATACTTTTTAATATTCCGTTTTAATACAATGGAATAAAGCTAGAAATCACACCAAGAGAAGCTACAGAAAATCCACAAACTCATGGAGCCTAACAGCAATAATATAGTGTGATGAGTGAGTAACTGAAGCAATCAAGAAAGAAATAAGAAAATGCTCAAAGAGTGAGAACAAAAACACCATGTATGTGATGGGCTGAACGCCTACATTAAAACCTCAGAGGGAACTCAGACAAAAACCCAAGGAAACTGATGCCCAGTTAGGGCCTTAGAGAACCAAGAACTCCAAATCAGTAGCTAGACATATGGAAGATCAGGGTAGAAACTGATATTCATAAAGGACACAATGGAGGCTGTGTATGAGAAACAGTTCTGATAATACAGTAGATGGGGAAATGCTCCAAGTGTTTCCATTGAGATCAGGAGCAGGGTAAATGTCTATTCTCTCCACTCTTTTTCAATGCAGTGCTTGAAGTCTTAGATAGCTTAATATGACAAGAGAAGGAAATAAAATAGATGCAACGGCAAGGGAAGAACTCAAAGAGTACTCTTTTTTTTCCAGATGATGTGATAAAGAAGACCTTGAAGACTCCACCAGAAAATACTTAGATCTGATGCACTCTTTTAGCAAAGTGGCAGGATACAAAATTAACCCATAAACCCATAAAGCAGCTCTAATATATGCTAATAGCAAAAATGTTTGAAGGTAAATCTCATTCTTATTTCCCTAAAAACAAAAACAGAACAAAACCAAAACAAACAACACACACACACATACACACACACACACACACACACACACACACACACACACACACACACACACTCCAATGAAACAAAATAAATAAATAAACCCACAATACAACCTTGGACTAAACCTCACCAAGCATGAAAGTCCTCTACAATTAAAACTCCAAACCACTAAAGAAGGTACTAGAATATGAGTCATTTCCTTACTCATGGATAAGAAGCATTACTGTTGTGAAATGGCTATCCTACCAAAAAGTCTATGAAATTTAATGCAAAATTTCAATGCCATTCTGCACAGAAATAGGAAAACAATCTTTAAATTCATATAGAAATAGTAAAGACCCTGAATGGCAAAAGCAATCCAGAAAAAAATTAAATTTTGCCATGCTTATCTCCAAGTTACTACGGAGCCATAGTAAGAAAAAAAGAGTGTGATACTGGCACAAAACAGCAGGTCAGTAGGACTAGAGTAGAGCGCTCAATGGACTGTGACCTGCACTATGTACGGCAAATACACCCTTTCCTCCCCAGTTGCACTGGGTCATGATTTTTATCATACCAAACTAAGATGGCGGTTGCTTGATTGTATTTTACTTCAGATTCCTTTTTGGGGTGTGTTATAGTTCAGATCACTCTTCTTTCTCAGTACTGAGGGATTGCTTTTAGAATTGTACTGTCAGGAACCAAAACACATAGTTTTGTGGTATCAAAAGGTAAGAAAAGCATTTCCAAGAAGATGGTGTTACCTTACAGTGGTGAAGACCCTAAATAATGCAGAACAGCGGTGGATTTTTCTAGAAGCATGGAGACCTGAGGCTGCTGTCTTTCCAAATACCTGTTTGCAGGATGTGAGGATGATCTGGCTGCAACATCTGTCACCCCATTGACTGCCAGGATTGATTTGGCTGATCTGTCTGGCTAGGGGGTGACCCCTACCTCCCTCACCACTCCATGTGTGTCCTCCTGGAAACTGTGTTCTTGGTTGGAGAGAATGACCTTCCCCAATAGAGGAGGACCGGTCTTTGGTCAAGGGTATCGGAGTAGCTGTGCTCCCCTGCTAGAATTTCCAAACATTCTCTCAAGGTCCAAATACCTTTTGCAAGGTCACACTGTGCTGATGTGTTCCATCTCAAAGAAGCGAATTCAGAAGTACTGTGTGGCTTATGCTAAAGGCTTGCTTTTTTTCTTTTTTTTTTCTTTGCCTGTGCTAGACAGAGGGTAACCAGGTGTCCAGTCCCAAGTAAAGAACACTGGACACAGGGTTTCTAAAGAGCTTCCTTGGTAGACAGCACTTCACAGCATTGTCAGAACTCCGTATTGTTAAAGGAGTGTGTCCTTGTGCCTACATAGATGTTTTGACCTGGTTTCTGCTGTCCATACCCTTTGTGCATTTATTTTCTGACCTAGCTTTATGTCCTTTTGCTGTGAGAAATCACAGCCATGATTATGTGTGTCCTGTGAATTCTAGTAAGCCTTCAAATCACACCAAATTAGGGGTGCCTGGGGACCCCGACACAATATGAAGGAGGAAAAATTGAGAGCATCAATTTTGCCAGGAAAATGAGGAGATCTTGAAGTGGCCCTCATGTAGATGATACACATTTTCCCCAACAGCTGCAGTAAGTGGAGCCGTATGCCTTTGCAAGTAACAAGGGAGAAAGATTAGGGCTACAATTGTCTGTCCCAGCTTTCTGATTACCAACAAAGCCGAGAGCCTGCGCCTGGGGCTCCCTTTAAAGAACCAGAAGGTGAATGCCAAGAGAAAGCAAGCCACAAAAACGTAATTTAAATGAGGCAGCTGCAGGGTCCTACTACTTGCACTGGAAACATATCAGTGCCTGCTGCCTCCTGCTGAGCTGCTCAGTGACCGGAAAGCAGGGTGGTTAGTGGCTTTGCTGTCGGTCCTGCCTCTGTCCCTCCTTTTCATGTCCCAGTCATATTCAATGTGCTGGTGGAATGTCCTCCAGTTTTTCCTTGTGCTCTTGACACCAATCCCCTACAAAAGCTCCCCCCAACCTTAAGTCCTGGCCCCCTCTGGGCTGCCCACCAACTAAATTGAATCCATCGCTTTCTGGGTTCCCCGGCCCTATGTATGGTCCTCTTCTGACACATAGTCACTACCTCTCTAGAACCCTTTCCCTGGCCCCTTCATGTTGCCCTTGACTGCTCGTCATGTAAAGGAGGGTATCAGTGGTGACATTTGTTTCTTCATGTTCTAATGCCAACATAATAAGGAAACTACTTCATAAGTGCTGGACGAAATACCAAGACGTCACCAAGGGAACATGGCTATTTCACCTGCATGATTTACCTGAACACCACACTGTGATGATCGGGTGGCTTAGGCAACAGGAATTCGTCTTCTCACAGTTGTTAGACTTGAAGTCTGAAGTCAGAGCCAAAGGATCTTTCCCTGGTTGAAGGTCACAGTATTTCCTACTTCCCTGGGTGACCTTCCTTCTGTGTGTGCTGGGGCTGGGGGGGGTGGGGTGGGGTGGGGATATCTGTGGTGTCCCTTCCTCTGTTTCTAAGGATGCTAGCTCTGTTCTTTAAGACTGTACCCCCAGCAACGTCACACAGCAGGATGTGTGAGCGTTAAAGACCTAGCGCCTTAATAGCGCTGCCCACCTTGGGAAAGCCCACCCACCGCCTTGTAGTTTTATTTCCTATAAAGAGGGGATGCAGCTGTGCGCAGCAGCATTTTGTCAGCTCGCATCGTGCCCTGAACCCTCTACCGTTTTCTGAAACTTCTGTCTTCTTTTACTGTTCGTATTTATGTATGTCTATAATATGTGTGTACGAATGTGGATATACACGTGTAGGTGTATGTGTGTATGCGCATGAGTGTGTATGTGCATGTGCATGGCTGTACGTGTGTGTTCACTTGTGTACATATGCATGCATGTGTGTGCATGTGTGTGTGCCTATGCGTGATTGTGTGGGCCTGTGCGTCCATGTGTATGTGCGTGTGTGTATGTGTGTGCATGTGTATGTGTGTGCATGTGCGTACATGTGCATGTGTGTATGTGTGTGCATGTGTGTGTGTGTGCATGTGTGTGTATGTGTCTGCATGTGTACCTTCCTCTACTATATCCATGAAAGTTTCTTACTTCCAAAGTTCTTTCTTTCTGTTGCTTTTTAAACCCTTTAATGACTAGGTTTGTGGCAATGTCTTTTCTCTTTCTACTCCTCTCCCAACTACTTTTTAAAAACATGAATTAAAGAAAACATTAAAAAACACAAAAATAGAAAAAAAAAAACAAAGCCTGATTTTTTTCACTTTATCATGTTATATTCTGTTTTTCCATTGACATCCCCTTCTAAGGCTTGCTTTGAGACAAGTCTTGGACTATACGTAACTTGGACATAAAGGTATCATAATTTCTTCTTAACTCTAATGGCTTACAAAATTATAGCCACAGTGCCGTTGTCACACCTACAACGATTAACAGCGATTGCGTACTATCATCCAGCAGTCATAGAGTGCTTAACACTTGATAGTCTCATAAAATCTTTGATGTAGCTAGTGTGTCCTCATCAGGATCCTCATAAAACCAGAACACGGGCAGGCTGAAGTACATGCCTGGCATCTTTGGAACTCGGAATGCCTCCTTTCTCTCATTATCTTCCTCGTGAAGTTTGTTTGTTGAAGGCCGTAGAGTATTTATTTCTTGGGTTTCCTCAAGCTGCGTTTTTTTTTTTATTGCATTCCCTGACATCGTCCTGGGAATTGAAGGAAAGATCTCGAGAGACTGGAGTGGACTCAAGTTCATCACTCCTCCATGATTCAGTGTCTGACTGTGCTGACAACTGCTTGTTCCTCCTGTCTGGTGTCGGGGTGGTTTCTCCAACAGTAACCTATCCTCAGATCTTACTTATCAATTCCAAAAGTGTTTTAGGATGGTAGCCCATGTTCCTGGGATGCTCCCTCAGAAGAAAAGCTAGGCTGGTCAAGGTAGGGCTCCAGGTGGTGTGTTCAATGACAATATTGAAAGACTCTTTTCTATATAGTTTTCGAGGGGGGCAGGGAAGGGAGGGAGAGAATAATCAGGGTTTCCTAAATTTACTCTACCATGAACTACCCTGTTTAGGATGACATTTATTAATGTTCCCTATGAGCATACCAGGAGTGGGAATGCTGGAGAATTGGGGCTCATCTGTGTACCCTCCTTTGATGGTGTTTAAAATCTAAGAAACGCACACTTCATGTTAACTGTACACTCCGGAAGTTTCCTTGGTGTTCCAGCCCTTATCTGAGACTGAGCCACTCTTCCGAGCCAGCCTCTGCCTCTCCCCTGAAAGATGCACTGTCACCAAAACAGCAGTGAAGTCACTTTGCTGCTCTGCAGTTGTCTGCTAATACCTCCTCTCCCCTTCATCTGCAGAACAGAATGCCAACTTCTGAAGCACCGGGCTTCCAGAGTAGAGATGACGTCTTCGCTTGGTTATCATTATTCCTCAGTAGGCAATACTAACAAGGGCAGGAAACCCAAATTGGTCCTTAGAAATATAAAGAGATGCTTTCCTAGCAGAATAAAGAAATGTCGACTCTTGATAAATTTCCAGAAACCCAACGAGCTTATATTTGACAGCATTTTAAATCCCCTCAGCTCTTACATTCCTTTAGCTTGCTCTACTACTGTTAACTCCATCCCTTGAGTTAATATTTATTGAATATGCTGTGGGCTCTGTGTTTCAGTGACAGACATGCCGCACTTTTGATGAAGGGAAGGGGGCCTATGGGGAGACATCCGTCACACAGGCAGATCACAGTGGCCCCGTGGTTTACATACAGTGGTGCTCGATGTAAGATACTGTCGGAGCATGTGGGCAGTTTCGTTCTCATTAAATGTTGCTCATAAGTCATTTGAGGTTCTCAGGACTCGAGGCAACCCCTCCTATCTTTCTTCCCTCTGTGCTGCCTAGAATGGTGCTTGGGACAGTGAGCACCGACTCATCAGTGTGCGTGCTGAGTGTTGGGGGAATCGAGCCCCGTGCCTCCCACAGGCTCATCAGGTGCTCTGCCTGGAGCTCGTCTTGGAGTCTGAAGTCTTTCCGTACCCGTGTTCCAGAACACATGCACTCTTGCCTCGTGGTCTGGTGAACGTCCAGCTAGGTCTCTCGTCTTGCATTCTTCCTTCTGATGTCAAAAAGGCAGGGGATGGAATCCAGGTGAATTTTATTGCAGTTTCACGGTGTCAAGTCTGGGAAGAACAAAATACCGTCGTGACCACTTGCCAGAATTTCCCTTGTGGTAACCAAACCAGACACGGCCACACAAGGGCTCCTGCACATCTGGAATGGATTCCTTTTGTGGTGCGGAGGTGTGTAAGTCTTTTGCAAGCAAGGGAAGTTCCAGATTTGGGAAAGGAATCAAAACCGTTTAATCTCATCAGGAAAAATTACTCACAGCTAAGAGGGCCTTTGCTCCAGCTGTGGGTCACATAGGAAGTTCACAAATGGTCGGGGAAGCCACTGGTTGGCTTCTCTGATTGCTGCTGTCAAATTGGGGGTTGTGTTCTTCTTCAGTCCCGGACAGAGTCACAGTCTAAAGTTAGATCACAGCAAAACCCAGCCCCGGTCAAAGAGCCTGAGTGACTTTTTTTTCCCCGTATGGGAAACAACCTGTTATGCCAAACCCTACAAGCTGAGCAGTGGTTCTAACTCTAGGTCAAAGGGACCTTTGACCTTAAATGGCTAGCAAGTAGAAGCAGCATAAAACAAAGCTCCCTCTTTTGACAAAAACTAAGGAATTCTGAATTTTTCCTCAGGATTTGCTTCACAATACAAGTTACTCTATAATTTCTGAGAGAAACAAAATTTCAAGGATCCTTTGTCTCATCCTTTAAAGTCTCCTGATTTTGGCTGTAGTTACATTTCCTTCCTTCCTTCCTTCCTTCCTTCCTTCCTTCCTTCCTTCCTCCCTCCCTCCCTCCCTCCCTCCCTCCTTCCCTCCCTCCCTCCTTCCCTCCCTCTCTCCCTCCTTCCCTTCCTTCCTTTCTTTCTGTTTATTTGAGACAGAGTTTCTCTATGTAGCCCTGGCTGTACTAGAACTCACTCTGTAGACCAGGCTGGCCTCAAACTCAGAGATCCACCTGCCTCTGCCTCCCGGGTCCTGGGATTAAAGGTGTGCGCCACCACAGCCATCTGACTGATCTTTCATTATGGCACTACTAGTCATTTATTTTGGCCAAATATAGCATGTTGCTTGCTAATATCCCACTGTAACTGGATTTCATAATAAGCTTGTAAGCTAAGCAATGCTAGTATTCAATGTAAGAGAAAAAGTAGAGACCTCAAGTCCACGTGAGTCCTGAAGATGTCACCACCAGGGCCAAGAACTCATCAATTCTGTCTCAGATTTCATTGTCTCTTCTCAGCATGCTTCATCATGTTTACTGGGTAAGCCCATTCAGACATGTGATGCTCACAGTTGGTATGTGAGGGACATTCGAGTGTACCTACCTAGAGGTAATGGACTAATCAGTCAGAAGAACTGACCCAAATAGACACAGCCCTCTGCTGTATGAGCGGCAGGTGAAGATGTGGGCATCCAGCCCAGAATGTGTCTCCTCCTAGGCAGATGGACAGGAATCTCTCTGGAGGCTAGCCAGGGGGGCCAGAAGGTTTCCCACAGGGGCCGGAGACTGCCAGGAGAAAGCCATAATGATTCTGTTTCAGGCTTAAAGTGCATTATAGCCACAGCAGGGGTGTGTAGTCCTGTACCTGATGCTGACACATAACCACACATATGAGCTTCTGATTCGGATAGATGGTGTCTTGCTGTGAAGGGTGACTGCCCCCCCCCCCCCCCCGCCCATGCCCTCCACCGCCCCCAGCTTCCTGGTTTTAGCTTTTAGTCAAACCTCACTATAAACTAGAGAGTGGAGCCCTTGGGATAGCAGATACCCGCAGATCTTTGCTGATGACAGTGGCTGGATAATTAATTTGGGCATAAGCCATGCTTCACTTGTTCTGCCGGGGCATGTTCAGATTTTTCTCCTGACTGTGGTACAGAGACTGTTAATTTCCTCACCAATGTGCTCCCTCATTCAGAGAACCTGGATTTGAGAGAGGAGGGCCAGAGGACAATTAAAAGACCATTTTCTGTACTCTTGCCCTATGCCAGGAGTGGCTTCATCAGGTACATGACGGTCAAAGAAAAAGAAAGGTTGGTGTTTATGGTGATATTTTATTTGTACTGAAATGTGATTTTATTTGTATGTTAATAAATAAAGTTGCCTGGGGGGTCAGAGCTAATAGCAAGCCATAGCAGAAGCTGAGTGGTGGTGGTGCATGTCTTTAATCCCAGCACTTGGGAGGCAGAGCTAGGCAGATCTCTGTGTGTTCAAGGATACAGCCAGCATGGAGACACACGCCTTTAATCTCAATACCAACAGTAGAAGACCTGGAGGTCTGCATAGATGGGCAGTGATGAGGAGGTCATGTGGTTGGGTTTACAACCAATGAGAAGGCAGAATAGAAAGGCAATAAAAAGGACAAACACCCAGGATGTAGGTCTCTTGGCTGAAGAGGACAGCAGCGGCAGTGAAGGGTAAGGTTTTTAGCTCTTAGCTATCCTCTGACCTCTTGGGCTTTTATCTCTGCATTGGCTCTGTGTTTCTTATTTAACAAGATGGTTACACCTACAGGTGTTAACACAGAGTGACGTTTGGGGATTTGTTGTTGTTGTTTTTGAAGTGACTGTAGTGGTATTTGTTCCGCCCATGACCTTGGGCTATAAGGCCCAAAGGAGGCAGTGCTTCCTGCCATTGTATGGGATGATCTTGGTCTTTCCTTCTTGTCTTGTACAGGGTCAGAGACACACTGGCACTTTTAACAACCTTAAAGCAGACTTCAGGAGTATTACCTACAGTGTGACCTTCTCGACCAACCAAATCCAGCAACCAGAACTTCATTGCTTTCCTTAGTGAAGTTCAATCTACCATCATTGGGCATGGACACTGTGATCTTCTTGCCATTCTTGGTGATCTGAACCCAAACACCCTTCCTGATAGAAGAATTTGGCTGCTTGGCTTCAGCCCCTACTTTTCCCAGTACAATTTCCTTTTCCTGAGAAGGACCTCCAGAGAGATTGGAGTGGGTTCCTTGTATTGTTTGTCATGCCACTTCTGGTCCCATCCATGACTGCAGAGCTTCCTGGCAGGATGGAGACCAAGACACTAGTCCATCTTGTCAATGCCACAGGCCAGGGTGAAAAAAAGTAAAAAGACTAATAGTTTTTTTTTTTTTGGTTTTTTGAGACAGGGTTTCTCTGTGTAGCTTTGCGCCTTTCCTGGGACTCTCTTGGTAGTCCAGGCTGGCCTCGAACTCACAGAGATCCGCCTGACTCTGCCTCCCGAGTGCTGGGATTAAAGGCATGCGCCACCACTGCCCGGCCGACTAATAGTTTTTTAACCTACTCAACTCATTATTGTGATCAATTTCTAACTCACTCCAAAGTAGGTCCAGTGGTGTGGTACTTACTCCCTTGTGCCAATGACCCAAGCTCAACCACCATCAGTCCATGCATAGTGTTGTCCTTACACAATGACCCAACCTCAACCACTCTCAGCAGGAGGTGTGGTAGGTTTGGGAGCACCTGCGTCTCTACCAGCACAAGAGCAATGGCTGTGCAATGGTCGCAGAGTGTCTGCGATGTTACCAGGTGACAGGGAAGGTTGCATTATGATTTACCCAATGGGAGCAGATGGTTGGCCAACTTCTTGTGACATGACCCATGACTATACCTTTTCTCTAAATTGAAATAAACTCAGTTCAGAGGCTTCCATTTTCCTACCTTAGTGGGAAAATATCTTCTCAATCCAAGATTTCATTCTAACAAACTGATTTCTGTTAACACCCATGAAAAAAGTAAGATGAGTGTCCACTGTAGATAAATTTGCAAGCTCTTCATTTTGGCATTTGAAAGGCCAAGTAGTCATAGGAGCTAACAGCTCCACTCTCAGGGCAATGAGAAGGGAAGGACTGGGAATTCCAGGATTTCAAAGTAGGGGAAACAGAGACAGCTTTGAAGGGCTTCCAGTTAAGGTCGGGGCTGCCTCTCCTCTTCAGAGTTTGACCAATCAGTTATAGTGTCATGAAGATTCAATTTTGATTATAAAAGAGTACCTGGCTTGGAAACTTCTGGACCTCTTTCTGCTCTTGACCAGGTAAAAAGATCTTTATTGATATTGCCAGACATTCCCCACCTACATTTTGCCTGTGCTTGGGAGGGTGGCAGGTCATCTACAAGGTATGGAGGAAGCCATTGTGTTTATTTGTGTGGATTTACTTGTGTTTTAAAGATTCTCATGTGTGGATCACCTTGCGTTTCTCTGGGTTCTCCTTACATGACCTGGTTTTTCTATGCATCATAGTCAGATAAAATTATATTTACAAGTTAGGTAGTTACAAGATTAACATTTACAACAATATAATATAAAGCTTGTCAGCACAAGTATCTTTGCATTTTGGGGTTGATCTGAACAGAGCCCTGTGATATTGCAGTATCCCCCTGGTAACTTTAGACACCTACCAGGTGGCAAATGGCAGGAACAGTATATAGTTTGCATGATGGACTGGAGAACGTTTTCTCTCTGGGTGTAAAAAAATGGAATGGAATAAGGTTTTCTTATGCTACTCAAAATACGATTCTATAAAACAAACACACACACAAACAAAAACCTTATGAATGGCTTATTTCCAGAATTTTCCATTTTTTTAGAATCAAGAGTAACTGACATCAAAGAAAGCACATTTTGTGATCAATGAAGGTCAGTAGCATATGCCACACTGTGTCCAGTAGAAAGAAACCTTCCCAACACAGGAAGCAGTGATTGCTTGAGGAAATTGCTTTGTGACTCCTACTATGCTGTCACTGGGCTTGCTACCCACAGTTCCCTGACTCTCTCTGTATGGTCCTAGAAATGGCCACAAGGCCTAAGACACTCAACAAAAAAAAAAAAAAATTTCATTGAGTTTTAAAAGTTTTGTTTTGCATTTACAACAGGGAATACAACCTGCCACCTGGTGTCTGGTGGCAGAGCTGGGAATATGCAGCACACTGGTGGGCATGATTTTATCTTCAAGGAAAAAGCTGTTAGGTAGGAAACAAAGGAAAGGAAGCCAAGGAAATCCAGATTTGGCTCCTGATAATTCTAGGCCTTGTTTTACTACTTTTTCTATGACTGGGATATGCTGGACAACAAAGATAAGTTTTTTAGTGTGAACCATACATAATTAACTTTAAATTGTAACTCAGAGAACACCAGTAGGCTAGTCAGTGGAATACAGGCCCAAATCATCCATATAAGCACTAAAAAACAAAAAGGTACATGATGTGGTTTGCCATGAATTCTTACTTGTCAGAAGTATTCCTTAGTGAACAATAGAATACAGGTCCTCCTTTTATCTGGGAGAAAAAAAATTCTAGATGAAGAATTCAAGTTCTTTCCTTGAATGTGAATGGTTGTTCTCTTTGACTGGGACATCCATGGAGTGCCCACTTTAAAAAGCTCTGTCACCCATGCACATTTCAGAGATGAGATTCCTTGAGTGTTATAATTCGAAGCATGAAGACAGAAGTCCATGTCTCTTTTGGGCAACTTCAAACAAACTACTTCCCTCCTACAGCCAAGTCAGTCAGTGATCCTCCACGGGGTCCCAGCTGATTTGCGTTAAAATCTGCTCAAAGGCCAGAATTTTGGTGTAGGTGGAGCTGAAAACTTCACGTGTGAGGACAAAATCCATCCTGCGAAAGACTTTCTTCACTGACTTACCTTCTGATTCTCTGACTCCAGCAGAGTTGCTTTTGTTGGGCACCAGGCACTGGTGGCTGTGGTGTGAATATGTAAACACCCTAGAGTAAATGTTCAACCTGTAAATATCTATCCAGGTCTCCCTTTCTACCCGGTTAACGTATCTGCTGTCGGTTTGGTTTCCTTCCTGCAGAAATAGGCGTCATACTTGGAACTTAAAATAAATTGCGGTCATTAAGAGGCTGAAACCCAAATAGGTTCTCCCTGCCCTTCTTACTCACACTTGTATCCTTCCGTTTGTAATTCCAGCGGCTCTTGGTTCCCAACATCAAACAGTCAAGTACCCTGTCGTTTCAGCAAGGTGGGTGTGTTTGATAACGACTTAGGAGGGAAGCGGAGGAGGAAAGAAGTCACTCTCTCAGCAGTACCATGGTCCTTGGTCTACTCCGGGAAAACGTTGCTGTCATGACATTAGGAGTCACCTCCTTACATTTTTACGTTTCCCACTTTGGGAAACAACCACGTCCATCAGATAGTTTCACCCTTTTATTATGACATGTGAGAAAGTAGCCAAGGCTGGTTAGGTTTAATTATCCCCCATCAAGCTAGTTTAGATGTCCATTTCTACAAGTCATTCCCAAATGGGCAAATGGCAGAAACATGTTATCCCAGAAGAGACAAGCTTGGGTAGAGCAGAGAACACTGACTCCCTTCCTTCATGGTCACAGTGGTGAGAGAGTATATCCTTTGCTTCGTGAGCTCATGGCATGAGTTTAGAAGGACCATAGACTGACTGGATATTTGGGTCTCTAAATAATCTTTAAAAACTGTGACCGCGCCGGGCGGTGGTGGCGCACGCCTTTAATCCCAGCACTCGGGAGGCAGAGGCAGGCAGATCTCTGTGAGTTCCAGGCCAGCCTGGTCTACAAAGCGAGTTCCAGGAAAGGCGCAAAACCCTGTCTCGAAAAACCAAAAAAAAAACCAAACAAACAAAAAAACCAAAAGTGACCGTATGCAGTGTTCATATAGCAGTCAGAGTTAACAATGCTGTAATTGTCTTGAACTCAACATTTGCTGATCGTATTCTCCTTTGGCACTGCCTTGACCTCGGGTCTGAACGCTCATGTATTCTGATTCTATGACCTCATCTGAATGTGGCAGATGGAAAAGTGGAATTCGTCCTTTTTGTATTTTTACAGTGTTTTTACTTGACACACCCTAGACAGTGGCTGTGTTCTAAATGCCCTGCATTTAGGCATCTATGATCACTAGCATAAACCTTTAATTACTATTTTATTTTAGACACAGATTTTTCTAAAAGAGCATATTATGGGCAAGGAATGAAACAACTACATATACTGAATATTCTGCTATCAAAACGCTGAGACACTTACAGAATATTAAATTGCATGACATTATATCATTTGATTTAGTTAGCCTATGAAAGATATACTCAACAGAATGTGGTAATTCTGAAAATGTCACTCTTTCCAAACTACCTGGCCACAATTTCATGCATCTTAGCAGCAGCATGAGGCCCTAGGTCAGACACGGAGGGCCATGTTTTGCTCACAGCAATGACAATAGCTGCCGTGTTATTATTTTCCCTAGTTGCCAAAATCTCAATGAGTTCCTATGGAGCTGTACAGAAAGCGCCTGATACCTGCGGTCATCATAGCGGGCTGTGTAATGGTGGAGAGTGCCTGAGTCTTCTGTAGTGGGAAGCATCATTACTGTGTGGAAAACAAACTAGTATTCTCCCTTCCCCTACGGGAGGGGAACACTGTATTTCCCAAGACCTTTCCTATATAAACATTCCTTTTTAAATGTTTTTAAATAAACATCCTTGGAAATATAGTTTAGAAAAAAGTTAGAAAGATTGCTCCACTTTCAAGATGTCAAAAACAGTGAGGATGCAGTTTATTCATGAAGGAGTGTGGGCATTGAACTGTTTTCTATATTTCTCTGTAATTAAGCTAAACTTAACTCATAAGATCCTTTCCTTCATGATGTAAAACTTCAGCTGCTCAGGGTTATTGCATTGAAAATACACTGTTTAATTAAAACTTGAAATTTATTTGTTTTTATTATTATTTGCACACATACATGCATATGTCAGTGCATGTGTGTGCATGTTTGGGTGAGTGTGAGTATGCCATGATACTAGGAGTCACACACTACCTTTCAGAAGTTCATTCTCTCCTTTTACTGTGGCTTCCACGGTTTGAACTCGGGTTCCTGGACTTCGGCAGCAAGCACTTCTTCCCTAGTGAGCCATCTCATCAGCCCCGAAGGGTATTTCTGTTGTTATAAATTTTAGTCAATTTTGCATTCCCCTACATTTTCTTTGTATTCCTTTCAGGTACAGCAATATAACACTCTAGTAGTAAACATCAAACAATACTTATACTAGCCATGTGATAATAATCTTAACATTTTATAAAACCTAACTTAATCATATAAATGGGCCATATTACCACTTTGTGTATATATATCACATATAATATATTTTATATACTATTTTATATAATATACAATATATAATATAATAATAATTATGAATATATATTATATAAACTAAAGCATAGGAAAGCCATGTGGCTGTAAGTCACTTCAACAGTAGATCTGGGATTCTGACCCAGGAGTCTCTAGAGGAAGGTGCTTCCAGTCCATGTTGTATTATTGCTCTCATTTCTTAGTCCTCTGGGCTCCTCATATCCCGAGGGCTTGTATATTATCTATGCATCTTATTCATTCATATTAAGTGCTCTCTATTCTTTCTTCTCTTTCTGTGTATTGTCTCATAGCATCGTTTAACTTTCTGTTCAGTTCACAGCTGGTCTATTTTTGGACTGTCTACTTACATCCATTGAATAGCTGCTCTCCATGCTTGCAGAGCTCTGTGCTAGGGGCAGGGGGGTGGGGTGAGGGGTGGGTATGTGAGGTTCACACATTACTATGGTGTGGGTAAATGGCCCCTAAAGGCCCAGGTGTAGGATGCTTGCTCACTAGCCTGTGTGGTCTTGGGAGGTAGTAGAACCTTTGGTAGGTGGGGCTTAGTGGAAGGAAGTTTAGTCAGTTGAGGCAAGCCCATGAAAGGACTGTTGGATATTTCATGTCTTTTTTTTTTTTTTTTTTTTTTTGCTTGCTGGCTATGATGATGTAGATAGGCCTCTTGCTGCTACCATGATATACTACTTAGCCACAGGTATGAATCAAGTAAGCATGGGCTGAAATCACCATCAGCCAAGATCAAAATCAAACCTTCATCCTTCTCCATTGATACCTCAGGTATTTAGTTAGAGGGATGGAAAGTTGACTAAGGCATCCAATCTGTTTCCTGTGGGGGATATTATGCCCCGGACATTGCTTTTTAAACCTCGGTTCTATCACTTGTTAACTGCATTGCATTCAGCAGCGTGGTTTCTCTCTTTTTCTATTTCAGTATCTTACCTCTGAACTTTAGACAGTGTCCTATATTTTTCAAAGGGCTGACATGAAGATTAAGTGAATTAATTTGTACTTAACAGAAAATACGGGTGTGGTCGTAGTGGCAATAAGGAAGAATGGAAGACATATCCCCACACCTTATCTCAAAATGCGTCAACTCCTTTATGTAAGACGATCAAGACTCTCATGAAATTTAGCATGTTTTAGAAAACCAGTGCTGCTACTTCCAACTACTAAAACTAGTCTCTAGGGCTGAGAACGTGGCTCAGTTGGTAGAGTCCTGTCCTAGTATGCACAAATACTGGGTTTGATCCTTAGCACCTCATCAGCCAGGTGTGGTTTTGGATATCTGTAATTCCAGCACATGGGAATAGAGAAGGTCAAGGGCATCCTCAACTCCACAGCAAGTTCCAGCCAGACAAGCCTGGGAAACATGAGATCCTGTCCCCAAACACAAGGAAACCAGTCGAACCCAACCTGCAAGGCAGGCCTTCTGTCCCTTTTAGCTTGCTGATCCTGAGAAAGTCGTTTTCGGACAGTGGATTCCTTTCCTATTTTGTTTTCTTTTCTTCCACAGTTAGGAGGCCAAGATGAAGTGGATAAGGCCACTCGGATTCTGGTCTCAGGTGCCAAATGTAGGAAATGCCCATAGATAGGTAATCAAGATAGATTCAATTTTATTGTACACACACACACACACACACACACACACACACGCACACCCCAAAATATAAAAATTACAATAAAAAATGTAATTGTCTGTCATTCCTCCTTAGGCACCTCTGCGGCTAGTTGTAGCATTATGACTGATCTTGAGACTCCCTTCCTGTCATTGAGAGAACGCTTAGTGTTCATGGTGACAAGCCTCCAACTACTGAATGGGACAGCTGAAGTTCTGTCTCGGTCAGTTTCTACTCTTCGTAGTCCTTCCTGAGACCAAACATTTATTCGAGGTTTTTCTGTGACGTACTGTTTCTGTTCTTTGTCGTATGGAATCTCTGCTCTTCAGGGTAATTTTCTCACCGAGTTTCTGAAGAGTATATAACAAATGTAACTGCCCTCCCCCTCCCCGTTTATGGTGACAGGCACGAAAAAGCTTTTCCTTGAAAAGATAGCAAAAAAAAATGTCAGGACTTTCTTGCCAAGGGAGGGAAAATTGGGCTGGGAGGTAGCTCGGTAGATAAGAGCACTTGGTATGTAAACCAGAGGACCTGCGTTTGAATCTTCACAACCCATGCAAAAACCAGGCGTGGCTGCATGTGCCTGCAGTCTGAGCGCTGGAGAAGAGACACTGGCAGATGCGAGGAGGCTGCTTGACACACACATTAGCCCAAACAGTGAACTTCAGGTTCTTCAACAGACCCCGCCTCCAAAAACAAATAGAGGAAAACATCCACTTTCTCTCTGCTAACTTCCTCTGGGCTCCCCTGTGGGTACGTAGGCAGGGATACTCATACACAGGTATATGCATACATCACATGCAGGGCGCGTGTGCACGCCACACACACACACACACTCATACTCTCACACACACACTCACACACACACATGCTCACAGAGACAAAAAGAAACCACCAAACTGAACTAAACAACCAATACCGTTTTAGTGCTGAGAGCACACTCCACGGGAGAGACAGTTGTATTGACACGCTACTATGTCTTTGAAACTGAAATCCAATCTAGTGTGAACTACAAACAAGTGACTTCCAGCTGGAGTGGCTCATTACTGTTTTCTTAGCTTCGGTCTTGTGAGATTAAGGAAGATGATATATCACTTTGGGTCACAAGCAAAACCAGTGAGGCCAGAAACTTTGACACTGGGGGAAAAAAAAAAAAAAAAGACAAGACCGGGATTATCAATAGGAAATGACATTTCTCCCTCTGTCGCTTTGACCTCAAAGGCCAAGCCTGAGGGCAATCTGGAGGTGTCTTAGGGGAGGGGCACAGAAAGAGAATGAGTTGCCGCCACAGTTGCAGTATGACCCTATTAATCTAAAGGGTCTCTGATGCTCTGTTTGACTGACAGCTAGGTGGATAGAAGCTCCTCCCACCTCCCAGCTGTCATAACAGCACCCCCCCCCCCCCCCCCCCCCCCCCCCCCGCCCCAGGCTCGTCAGGGATGGCCTTTAAGAGCATGTTGATAGATGCAGCGTTTCTGCAGCGTTCGTTGTGGGAGGTGGGGGAGGAGAGTCCATTTGCTGCGCAGCAATTTCTGTTGCAGGAACAGGCCTCCTCCACCCTCTTCCAACCTGACGCTGCGAGACAAGAGTACACACACTGGCTTGTTACCACACGCCTTCGGCGGCCTGTGGGAGTCCTTTAGTTAGCAGTGCGTCCCCACCCTTTGCCTCTCTCCGAGGCAGAAGTACCCCAACGCGGCGGCAGGCAGGGCAATGGCCGAGTAACAAGCCCGTGCTGTCTCTGGAACACACCGAGCCAGTGTCCACACTCCGAGGTCGAAATGCTGCCTGCGGTGAAATATGTCACTACAGGGCTCCTTCCTTTCCAAAGCACACAGCAAAAAAAATGAATTAAGTTAAAGCGAAGGCGCCCAAATACCTGACACGTGGATGACCTTGACAAAAACGACTCCTCACAAAGTAAGACTCCAGAGGGGAGGTCTCATGATGGAAAGACCAGTGGTTATCTACCCCCCTACTCCCCCCCAGTCAGAGGGGCTTATAAAACACACAATTATTTTCACTTAGGCTGTGAGAAAGTTTTGGGTTTTTTTTTTTTCCTTTTTCTAGTTTTAACTTTCTTCCTTTTTTTCTCTCACTCACCAGGGTATTTCAGGGTGTAATGGAAGTTGAGGTTTTTGTGCCTATACACGTGATCTAATTATTATTATGATTTTTACAGAAAATGAATGGCAAAGTTCAGCTGTCTCCTATCTGCAGGCACAAATTCCTTTAGCGCATCTCGAAGCTAATTAACACCCTTCAACACATTGAGAGCGCTCGTGTTGAACACCGCCTTCCTGTGATACTCATGTACACCCATGTGATACCTGGATGTGTTGTGCCTGGACTGTGTGGAGTGGTCTCTGGAAAGCAAACTGCAGGTAAGTTCTGCAAACCTAGCTCCATGGGTTCTTCAGGGCTCACAGGTAGAGCAGTCACAACTTGATGCATAAGTTTTCACGTTGTGCATATACATACCCTTTCAGTGTCTGAGAAGAAATGAAGCTTCGAACTGGGCTATTGGGAGTCCTCTCACCTGGTGTGTGTAACCCAGTGAGTTTTCCCCAAGGTAAGGGTAGATTTTTCTCTTACTAAGATGCCATATACAATGAGCAATCCGCCCCGTGAAGATCTGCGGGGTCCCTGGCCAATCTCCTACAACATGGTTTTGAGAAAATGTTGGGAAATTCGCTGAGCACTAGAAGATTAATCACGAGCTTGTCATCTGCTCAGCGTTTTCTTCTTTTCTTTCCAAGAAGAGATCGACAGTCATAGTGAGACACTTGCTTGAGGTACTGGGACACTGGCTGGAGTGGCGGGTTGGAGAGGAAACAGTTTCCTGCCCTGTATTTTCAGAGTATTCCCTTTTGGCAGTCCATAATCTCTTAAAAATGATCTTGCTTTCAGATAGCTACAGCTTTGTCATTTAGTGCTTTGGGTATGAATGCGGGCCTGATAGATTGAGATACCCAGGATGGATTGCAGGGTTTTCATGACCATAAATCCCTTGTCACGTCCTCAGCATGATGGAAGCTCTTTGGTAGATAACATAAACCCATTAATCACCACGCTCTTAAACTAAGTACCCCAGAAAGAATTTTAAACGTTCCGTGTTCCAACACCACCACCACATCCCCCCCCTTTAAAAATGCTCTCCTTTATTAATTCATGCTGTTTGAGATAGCTTAAGTTACCTCCATGAAAAGAGACTGTGTACCAAGGGAAAGAAAGGACTGGAATCTGGAGGGGGAAAGAGAAGGGAGGCAAAAAGATTAAATTCTGTCTCCAATCCAAAGGAGATCACGTGCTAGCCTCCGCGTCCTCATCCTCTGCCCAGAGAATGTTGGCAGGCTTCCAGTTTGTTAAAACAACAATCCGCAGCTGATCTTCCCTCCGAATACACAATGCGTAGACGGATTATTTACTCGAACAGAACTGTTCACCGAGGAATAAAAGCAAAAATGCATTTTAAGAGTAGTCGCTTCTGACGACCGAACAAAAGTAACCTTGATCACGGGGTAAAAAGAGCAGCCACCTTGCTGAGACCCTGACAGCACAGGCTTATGCTCAACAGAGCTATGTTTTTCTTTCTCAAGTTTTTCCTACCTGCCAAGCCACACATTCCAGAGCCAGCCTTCTTTCTGGAATGTCCTCCTACCCGCCCCCCCGACCCCCCACTCCAACAAAATAATGTTTCAGTGTTGGTTTCGTGCTGGGCTTTTTGCCTGCATTTACCATCCAGAGAGTCTCCTCAAAGATTCGACTTCCTTGGCACGTTAAATGCTTGAACTGAAGTTTATCTGTTCACACATTCATTGCCAACACGTGGGTGTTTACAAAGAGAAAGTCATACATACATGCCCAGACTTCTTCTAAGGAGATGTTTCTTTTGTCACATAAAATCATATCGTTGAAACAGATTTTTTTTTTCAAGGTTAAAAGTTCTGTTGCATGTCCAAAGGGCAGAGACTCACAGATTTCTCACCAGGAGCCCTGTCTGAGGCAGCAGAGGCAGCCTGGGGAGGGAGACCTGCTCAGAAAGCTTGGTTTCCAGGTAGCATTCTGTAAATCCAAATCTTTGATAAGGACACAGTATAGCGAAGGGTGTCTGTGACTGAATAGCTGTTGAACCTTTAAGATAGGATTCGGCTCGCCCATGGTGAGAACAGAGCACAATAACATGAAACAGCAGATGGGACTTCAAAGCTCATCAGATATACAGATTCCTTTTTTTTTTTTTGACAAAAGATAGGCAAAGCCTTACTTCTAAAAGAAAGAAAGAAAGAAAGAAAGAAAGAAAGAAAGAAAGAAAGAAAGAAAGAAAAAGAAAGAAAGAAAGCACATCAAGATAAATGGGTTGATTTGGCTGTGTCTTGCTTGACTCTTATAGAAAAGCCATCTGAATGGGTCAAATTACAACCTAGCCTCCAGATCAAAGGACAACCGCCCCCGTGGTAGGTCATGCTGATCTGAACTGTGTCAGCGGGATCAGCATGAAATCCTAAACTATGGGCCGAGAAAACATGTCTCTCTCACCCGAGACCTGACTGGACCAATTAACTAAGGTATTTGCCTTTTTGCCTCCGTGGAAATCTGAGATGGTTTCATTGGTCAGACCAGTGTGCTGGAACACACACACACACACACACACACACACACACACACACACACACACACACACACTGCATTCCTGAAGTATAGTTCAGCGATACGGGCTTATGAGTTTAAAATGGAATTGTCCACCAAACACATCACCACTAGCCGCTAGGCGAAGGAAGTAAGGCCTGGAGTGTGGGTCGAACATGTGATAAACACACGCAGAATCCACAGGATGGAAATCTGGGTATGTGTGATTTTGAACTCATGGATGATGCCCTAGCAGAGGAGGTGGATGGTAAATTTTATGTGTGTGACTAGGCTGTGGTGCCTAGATATTAGTCAAGGGTGTGTGTTTGTTTTTTTGTTATTGTTTTCCTTCTTTTTATCAATGAGACTAAAAATCATAATCTAGTGAAACTGGAGTAAAAGAAATTGCCTTCCTTAGTGTGGATGGGCCCCTTCCAAGCAGGCGAAAGTTTTTATAGGTTGAAAATCTTCCCTGAGAAAGAAGGGATAGTCCCAGCAGATTGCTTCTGGATTGGAGAAGCACTTTTCTGAGTCAGCTTTCCCTTTATCCCATCAGATTCTGGATTTGCCAAGTTCCATGATGGTTTGAGTCAGCTCTTCAATCTCTCTCTCTCTTACTCTCTCTTTCTCTCTCTCTTTCACACACACACACACACACACACACACACACACACACAAACACACACACCCCATAGTAAATGCCACATAATTATTCCCTTTAAAATACTTTATTTATAGTAATTCATTTCTTTTCTTTTCTTAATCCAATGGCATAAGGCTGGTACAAATGCCCTCAGTCTAGCAGGCATAGAGCACCCCATCATGTTGCCAGGGATGACCATTGGTATAAATAGCCACAGTAAATCCACACATTTGAGCTCAAGCGAACAAGAGAGAGGAAGGATCCCTTCACCTACTCTATGAGAAACCTTGCTTCCACATGATTTCTTGGGGATCCCCCAAGTACCAACCTGGGTCTAACAGCTTAGGGGTACAGAGTCACCCCCATCAATGCCTGTTGTGTGCTTTGCCTTTGACATGGTTTCTCTTGTTCAGAGGTGACCAGCTTTGTGTGCTGACCACGCCCTTCATTCATGAAGATTCTTTCACCCTTGACTGGCTCATGGATT
Source organism: Peromyscus californicus insignis (assembly GCF_007827085.1). Lineage (NCBI taxonomy): Eukaryota > Metazoa > Chordata > Mammalia > Rodentia > Cricetidae > Peromyscus > Peromyscus californicus. The sequence goes on from NW_026294469.1 coordinate 43,872,070, forward strand.
TGGCTTCCCTGTGTGCGCCTATTTAGAATGCAAGAGGTGCCCGCTTTTCTGTTCTATTGCAGCCGGTGACAGAAGCTTCAAAGGTTTGTCTGGAGGAACTAATGGACTAGTCTGAGGTGAATAATCAGCTTTTACTTCATGTTATACTTATCTTCTAAGTTGTAAATGTTTTCTACGCTTTTTTCTTCCCAGTGTTAAGGTATAGTAAAATGGTACTTTCCAAAAACTGCAAGTATCAGAACCCCCGGTGAGACACATCACAGAGTCACAATTCAAGTAATGATAAAGAGCACTCTGGAGTGCAGACCATGGTGTTCTCTCTCAGGACACATCAGCGAACATTGCAAAGCCCTTCAATAATCCTGCATAAGCAAGGGCCTCAGAGCTGGTGTCCAGGGCTAAGAAGCAGGTTTGAAATTCTGTAGAGTCAGGCGGGGAAGCCGGTGAGTAAGGGGAAGAATTAATGAGGAGCTGCAGGCCACACAAACTGCCACACTGTTCTCCTGGTCACTAGACCGAGAAGTCAGTGATTTTTGCCTCCAGGATTAGACTTTTATACCTTAAAACAAGCCCCCTTAAACAAATGGGCATCGGGCAATGTGTCAACACTTTGTTGGTTTCAATAGAATTAGTTTTCTAAATGCTCTTTTCTGCAGCAATTTTTGTAGTTGAAAATGCATTACAAGGAACATTTACTATAGCTACAGTAAGGCCATCAGTGTCTGCCAAGTGGGGTTTTAATCAGCACAGCTGCACACCGAACACACTCGACATTGCCGCCCCCGCCCCCCACTTCAGTATCAGTGTCAATAAACCTAGGGACTTAAGGTTATTTGGTTAGGTATTGGCTGTAAATAATAGCCTGGACTTAATTGTTTCTGCCCAAAATGAACCTGGCTAATAGCCTTGCAAAGGCGCCCGGACAGGTTGTGATGTAACAGCCTTACATAACTCAGACTCTTTATACACTGCATGCTAAAGAAGCAGTGATCATTCTGCTAGCTGAGTGACAATGTGCCAGGACTAGAATCACATCAGGAAGCCACATGTCCACACTGGAGGACAGACTGGAAGATAGCTAGATCCAGCCAGAGTTGTTGAAAACTCAATGTCTGCAATTGCAACTTGTTTTGTGGGGCATCCTCTGGTACCATGAGCCAGGAATATGCGCAGCACCAGAACCCCATTTCTTTTGTAGAATCTTCCGGTTAATCCCAGTGTGTGACTTACTCCTTCCTTCCTTCCTTCCTTCTTCTTCTTCTTCTTCTTCTTCTTCTTCTTCTTCTTCTTCTTCTTCTTCTTCTTCTTCTTCTGGCTTGCCCCTCCCCCACCCATTCCTCTATAAAGGAAATAAAGAATGGAGCCTTTCAAGTAGTGTTCTAATAGTAAGAGATTGTTGGTCCTATTGTAAAAAGCCATTTAACCCCATCTGACTTGTTTCACCTCTCTCTGAACGTGACTGGAATCCAGGTGGAAGGGTGACTGTTGCTAAAGTTTTCCTGCCTGACCCACAGTCAGGACAAATCTCTGTCACCCGCCAGTCCCACAGCAGCTCAGACCCAACCAAGTAAACACAGAGACTTATATTGGTTACAAACTGTATGGCCATGGCAGGCTTCTTGCTAACTGTTCGTACAGCTTAAATTAATCCATTTCCATTAATCTATACCTTGCCACATGGCTCGTGGCTTAACGGCATCTTCACATGCTGTTTGTCATTGTGGTGGCTAGCAGTGTCTCTCTGACTCAGCCTTCCACTTCCCAGCTTTATTCTCCTCCTTGTCCCGCCTACACTTCCTGCCTAGCCAATGGCCAATCAGTGTTTTATTTATTGACCACACTTGACATACAGAACATCCCACAGCAGGTGACAGCCACTGTGCTCTGTACCATGAGTGTTTGCAAAGGGAGAGTTGCTGTGAGGGGAGATGGAGCGCCCATGAATGCATGGGAACATGACCCAGGTATGTTCTCTTCAATCTGCGAGCAGTAGGTAGAGACAAATGGCCTAGCTCTCATTTGCTCCTAACACAACTTCTCATTTAAGTGACTGTAGGGCACAGAGGGCATAATGCGGAATTGTGAGCATGGGATCTGGGGTCATACATGCATGGGGTGAGATCCTAGCCATGTGGCTTCTACCAGTTGTGTACGCTTAAGCTGATGACATAAATCCTCTCAACCCCAACCTCAGTTTACTTATGCATAAAATAAACATGGAGGGGGTGGAGATTTAGCTCAGTGGTGAAGTGCTTACCTAGCAAGTGCAAGGCCCTACGTTCGGTCCTCAGCTCTGAAAAAAAAAAAAAAAAAAGACAAAATAAAATAAACATAGAATCAAAGTTTCCATCAGTATGAGGGTTGCAGGTGACCGAGCCAACTGCCCAGAAGAGAAGAGAAGACGGCTGCTGGCCGATGCTGTTATTCTGGTGATGATTCCAGTGGAAGACACACTGCGACATCAACCTTGAGGACCAAGTAGTCAGCAGGTACTGTGCAAGGTCAGAATGTGGTTCCTGTTGGAGTGGATTTCAAGGACACATTGGGAAAGCAGGCAAGCATGCATGTGATCCCTGTCGAAAGCAGCGAGTGTCAATATCCTCCGTAGCTACCCCGGAATGGAAAGGTCAGTCTAAACATGTCCAGCCTCAGAGACTCCTGTAGTGGAGAGCAAGCGGTTTCAACTGTAGCAGGGAAACGTTCAGGGCTTCCTCAAATCAGTTGTCTTAAAAAGGACGTTTCCTGAGGCTGGAGAGACCTGAGTTCAATCCCAGCACCTACATCTGGCAGGCAGCTCATAACTGCCTGTAACTCCAGGGGATCCCCTTCTGGCTTCTGAGGCAACTGTACACATGTGTATAAACAAACATAAATAAATGAAAAGAAAACGTTTTTTAAAAAATAAACTTTCCCTCTAAATTAGATTTTAACAAATGCAGGGAATAAGTTCAGTGGTCACCTTCTGCCTTCTAGTTAATGTTTACAGCTGTACATTTGGCTAAAGAATTTGGTATACAAGTAAGCCCAGTAAGTTTTGTCATGCTTCCATGCCACAGGAGGGACATCTTGGAACCACTCAATGTAACATTCCCCATGGTTGAATCTATCTTTGATTATCTTATCACATTGTTTTGTCTTTGTAAATTTGATCTATTTGACTTCTCTAAAATCAATTTTGAAAAAAAAAAAAAAAAAAGACCAAATCAACTTTGGGCTGGACATGAAAGTCACCACTCCTTCAGTGGCTTCTTGCTCTTCTCAACCTTTTTCTCACCCTGGGCAGAATGTGGGCAGTGAAGTCAGACCTGATTTCCTTTTGCCTTTTGTCTTCTACATTTGAAGACAGAGCCCAGCTGTGATGAGCAGTATTGGTAATTAGGTAGTTTCAAAGGTAATTTGTAGTGTAGAATAAAAGCATATGTATCAGTGATGCTTAGTTGGAGTCTTCTAGACTAAGAATGATCATTTGACATAGGCAGGTTTCTCTATTACTTTCTTCTATCCTTTCATTTTTCCTTCCTTCCTTCCTTCCTTCCTTCCTTTCTCAGACAGAGTCTCACTATTTTGCTCTGGCTCTCCTGGAACTCCCTATGTAGACCAGTCTGGTTTATGGAGAACTGCCAGCCTCTGCCTCCCGAGCACTGAGATTTAAGGCATGCACTACCACACCAGACTTTCTCTCTCCTTTCATTCATTGATTCTGTATGATAGTTCAAGAAAGAAGGTAATTTTGTATGTTTGCTTAGATTCACTTCCTTCCTCCCTGTGAAAACTGTGCTGACATTAATGTTACCAGTAAGAAAGCAAAGGGCCCAGTTGTGGTGGTTCAGTAAATCATCAGTAAGACGGAACAGAGGGGAGTCACAAAAGTAATTGTGGTTATCAAAACACTAAAGGCTCCAGCCTCTTCTACAGAAATCTCACTTGGTTTGATATCCCCAACTCCCAGGGGGCTGGGGCTGGGTCTGGGTCAAATGTCTCCTGGAGGCTTTTTTTGAATCAGATTCTTATTACTAATTTGAGAATTTTGCTCATTAAACACTCACAACTTTTCCCTGAAAAGACATTTTAAAAATTAAACCAAAAAGATGACAGTGGACTTTTAAAAGCGGGGGGAAAAAAAGGCAAAGTTTAACCATCTAGTTGTGGACATTGTATTCCTTTGTCTGTGATCCGTTTCTCAATCAGGTCTCTACTGACCCACTGTAGTAGGAATCTTAGAGTCTTATTAATAAAAATCAAACATGGTGCCAGTTATTGGGGTGAATGCTGGAAGATCAGAGAAGCAGAACAAGCTACAGCCAACCTCACCTTGACAATTCCTCAGCTGATTCTGTTTCCTCAGACTGGAAGCCTCTGAATCCTTGTCCAAATGAATCTCAGCTGAACTGCTTCTCAAAAGCCTGAATGCTTAACCAGCCTAGTTCCTGGTTTTTATGCCTTATATACCTTTCTGCTTTCTGCCCTCACTTCCTGGGATTAAAGGCTCACTTTCTGGGATTAAAAGCATGTGTCACCATGCCTGGCTGTGTCCAATGTGTCCTTGAACTCACAGAGATCCAGATGGATTTCTGCCTCTGGAATGCTATGATTAAAGGTGTGAGTGCCACCATTTTCTAGCCTCTGTATCTAGTGGCTGTTCTGTTCTTTGACCCCAGATAAGTTTACTAGGATGCACAATATTTTGGGGAACACAAAACCACCAAAACCCACCAACAGCAATATTACAGCTCCCTCAATCTCTGCACCCTTGTTTTTCGTCAGCTGTAGCCTGTGTATTTATTCACACGCTCCCTGTTTCTCTCTCTCACACACACACACAAATCCATTAAGGTATGCTTTTGTTTGCTGATGAATCACTAGCTCCTAGAACAGGAGTTTGGAAACATTGAGCCCTTGGATGTCAAGGTTTGTTAGGTGAATGAGTAAACTAGGGATTAAAGTACTGGGTATAAAAAACAAGGTTCAGAGAGGGTCTTGAATGGGAGGTGGAAAGCAAACAATTTTGGTTCCTTTGCAGATTTAAATTAATATTCTCAATGGAAGTTCTAAAGACTAGCAAAGAAGACTGGACTCAGGTAAGGAAAGACGGGGGAAGACACAGTACAGGGTTCATCCCATCTACCTTCTTGAGAGTGGAGGAATCCCCAGGCATGTTTGGTAGCATGTGATCACACCATGTCTCTGTCCTGTCTTACCCAGTCCAAGAAAGACACTTGACCTGTGACAAGGAGTGATTTGGAGTGGAGGGATAAGACAGATTTCTGGTGCTCAATTTGAAACTGATTTTCAACTGGAACTTTTGTCTTGCATTGTGATGTAACTCTATTGTCACACTTCATTAAACCCAATGGTTTAGAGCAACAACTTACAAAAATAAGTATGTAGAAGTGATAAGAGACAGTTTAAGGATGAGAACTTTGTAGGCTGGAAGAAAGTTAGATGATGTATTCAAATTGTTGAAAGGAAAAAAAAACCTACCTGCTAAGAGTATTATACCCCAGTGAATTGACCTTCAATAATAAAGGAGAGATAGACTTTCAAAGATAGCTCAACTAGAAAAAAAGAGAGTAATGTAACTTTAAAAAAAAGGGCTGGGTGAATAAAGGAATGGAATAGATATTTCTCAAAAGAAGACAGAAGAGTGGTCAGCAAGACTATTCTAAAAATTATCGACAATAATGATCATTAGGAAGTGAAAATCAAACCCCTCTCCCTCCTACAATGACTATTGTTGAGAAAGATTAAAGAGAACAAAGGGTTGGTGATGATAATCATATACACTGTTGGTGGGAGTATAAATCAATATTTCCATGATGGAAAATAGAAGAGAGATGGCTCAGAGGTTAAGAGCACTGACTGTTCTTCCAAAGGTCCTGAGTTCAATTCCCAGCAACCACATGGTGGCTCACAACCATCTGTAATGAGATCTGGTGCCCTCTTCTGGCCTGTAGCCATACATGCTGTATACATAATAAATAAATAAATCTTTAAAAAAAAAAAAAGAAGTAGTGCCTCAAAAAATTAACAATAGAACTAAAATATCTGGAAATTCCACTACTATGCATGCATCCAAAGGAAATAAAACCAACATGTCAAAGAGATGTCTGCATTCCATGTTCACTGGAGCATTATCTTCAACAGTTGAGATATAAAGCCATCCTGTCATTCGAGAGTTCACCCATAAATAAATGGATAAATAAAATGTATTCTATATAAGGAGCTATCCTAGCCTCCAAAAAGAGGAAGAACAGATGGTATCCCTGAAGAACCAGCCTTAAAGAAAAGAATTTCTCAGACAGCTCTGTGATGTCATTTAAAGAATGAATTAAAACCAAGCAAATTAACAAAGAACAAAACTCTTACGTTCTTGGGTTGCCTGGATGGAACTGAGCAGTCTGCAGAGAGCATCTTTTTGAAAGCTGTGGTGTCATTATCTCCCAAATGCTTTTGCACAATGGACCTGTCTCTACTTCTGGGCTCCGTAACTACAACCCCACATGCTCCTACTGGGCTGTAAAGACGAAATGTAATTACTCAATAGAAGCAACTGTTGGAAAACTCTACAGTGGGGGATATGGAGGCTTGAGGAACTAGGCAAGCTTCTCCCTAGTTCTATGCTGTTTTCTGTGTGTTTTAAATATGACCTGACATTGCTAATGGATACTCCAGGTCTGTTTGTCTCTGTCTCTTTCTTTGTCTCTGTCTGTCTGTCTGTCTGTCTCTTTCTCTCCTTTCATCTCATGCACATGCACAAGGGGATGTCAGAGGAACCTTGCAGAAGTCAGTCCCCTCATTTCATATCATGCATTTCAGGGATTGAACTCAGATCCTCACATTTGGCAACAAGGGCCTTTATCCACTGAGATGGTCATAGCCATCTTATTACCACCATTCCAAACTATGAAAGAAAAATCCCAAGTGGCAGACCATTCTAAAGAGTGACATACAATAACACTGGTGGATGTAGTCATTCTCACTGAGCCTTTCTCATTTGCCACATCATACTGAAAATAAAAATATCTTGAAGAGCATCTCACTCAATCTTTTGTCGATTGGCCTTTCTAGATAAGAAAATAGTGAAAGAAACTATGTCATGAATTTATCTTGCTGGAGAAAAGTCACATCTAATAATGACTGCCTGGAGATGCCAGGAGCTTGCATTCACATGACAAGGCAGAGAGATCCAGGGGCCCCTTCCTGCTTCCAACCTTGGAATTCAATAAGTGAGTCAGTATTGTTCTTGTAGTTAACTCTCACAGAATGGGCAAGCACAAGGCTCAACAGCTCTGAATTATTTTGGGGTTCTGTTTGTGAGTTTGGGAGGAGCAGGGGAGCTGCTCCTCAGAGGCCAGAAGTAGGATAGGTCCTTGCTCTGATTGACAGGTGTATTGTTGTACCTTTGGGACAATTTGCAGTGTGCTCGCTGCTCATCCCATGACTTGAAGCCCGAGTGTGGTCTTTCAGGTCATTTCATACACACGAGATGATTGACAGGGTTTTCCTCTGACAGGTTGCTTGAAGGACAATTTCTCTCACTGTGCTTCTTGACATTGGTTTAAGTCAGCCTGGTCTATCTCTCCTTCTTCCGAGAACTGCCTGACCCCCAATTCCCCACAGGAATGGAGTTTTTGTACTGCTTTACCTGGGAAGGGCAGCCATGTTTTTCCAGGAGAGCTGACCTGTGTCACATCAAGTCATTGTGCTGTCCCTATGCTAGCCAGTGTTCCTTGAGGGCACTCACTTCCACCAGTGCCTGAATCCCCTTGGAGGCAGACACAGCCATTTTGTCCTATTCTTACGAAGGTTGCCTTTGCCTGGAAGATTAATCAGCCAAGTTGGATGAAACCTTATGGAGCAGAAGAATAGTTAGGAAAGGTTGGCAGCAACCTGGCCTCTGGATAGCACAAGTCAGAGAACAGAAAGGCAGCGACCCTGGGAGAAGCTGTCACAATCAGTATGTGATGACAGAAATCTACATGTCAACAGATGACTGGATGTAGGAGATGTGTCGAGAGAGGAAGGAAGGGGTAATACAATTCTCACTGTGGGACCTGGCAATAAGAACAACCTTGAAAACAAGCAAATGGTTTGGGGGCAAGATGGTAGGAAACAGAAGGCGATGGGTGCAGGTACACTTCATCTGTGGGCCAGTGGGCCATCCAATATTTGGATGCCATCAATAAAATCCAAATCTACATCTCAGTTCTTTTTGGTGAGAGATTGCACCATCATCACATGCTAAAAATCTCTGGGCTTTGTTTTCTGTTGTGATTTGTCCTGTGCTTATCAGATTTTCCTTGCCCCAAATGAGGCATCTGCAATTTAAGGATATGAGTCAGTCTTCCAAAGCAAAGCCAGCTTTAAGGATGTATGATTTCCAGAGTCTGAGCTCTAACACCCCCCAGATATGTGTAAGCTGTGGCAGCAAATCCACCCAGATGTCTCTGATTTCATCTAGTAGGTCTTAATTTCTCTTCTCCTCTTGTGTGTTCCCTTTATTTAATCTGCTGTAAATCAGTATAGCTTTGAAAATTTTAAATTAGGAAGTTTGAGGAAATCCAATGGCATGAATGTGGAAAGAGTTGACTTCATAAAGTTATTCTGAGGTCCTAAAACAAACCAGGGAACATCAGAGAATCACAGAAAGCTGGAAGCCAACACAGCCTTTGAGCCTCCTCTTCTTCAGCCTCAATCATTTTTCCTTTCCATTAGATTATAAACAGACCCATTCCTTCCATTAAAAAAACACAAATAAAATCTTCACTTGACCCCATTTTCCTCTATGTACCATCCTTGTGTTGTGCTCTCCTTGGAAGTAAATTCTCTTCATTTGATACACTTTTTTCTTGGAACAAAATTCCTCACTTGAATTTCAGGGGAACTTACTTTCCTGTTTTTTGTTTTGTTTTGTTTTGAGGTGACCACTAGTCATTCCTGTGATTTTTAGACTGAATGTATCATATCTCTTACACCTTGCCACAGACTACTTAGGGGAATTCCTTGGAGCATCTGTCTTCTTGATTTATTTTGTTGGTTATCTCATTTAATACCCTTCTTAGAGTTTAAATTTCAAAAAGGTTAAATCATTACTTTCATGCAATTATATAATGAATACATGGCCAATATTTATTATACTCATCAATCAATGAGGGAACCAGTAAGATATTAAAACTACTTCAAAGGAACAGTTGAAGAGTTATGCATTTATATGCACTTCAGTAAAAGAGTATATTGTAGAGTAAAATATTTGCCTAGCCTTTGTCTCTGGTTCTAGAGAGGGAATTCTATGACTTCCAAATGTCTTGAGTAATAGGAGAGTCGTTGATATGTCTGGTGACTCCTGAGATCACACTTGAGTTTCTAGTCATAAAGTGACTCATGTCAAGCCCATAGTAATTTCCAATGACTGGGCCATTTTGGAAAGACCAATGCTATGATTACACTTCAGACCACATGATATTAGCCCAGCCTCTGGAAGCAGAAGGAAGCTACAAGTTGACTTCTTGCCTACGTAATAAAACCTCAGCAAAACTCTAAACACCAACAATTAGCTGAGCTTTCCTGGTCATTGACACACACTGATGTGCCAGGATGTTGATTCATCTTGAGCTTGAGACATGAAATTGCAGCACAGCTTTCTAAGTAGCCCAGACTAACTTAGTTCTTATGTCCCTTCATCTTGCTCATAGTTTTCATAAATAACTGTAAGAATGCACTGAGGATGTATTACCTTAAGACAGAGACGGGTTGGTCAGCCTAGCCTAGCCTTTACCAGAAACAGGTTGGTGCCTAATGCCTTTACTTAGAGATTCCTGGAGTTTTTGTGTATAAAACCAAAGGTCAGTGATTTTTCAGGGTCCCTCAGTGTGAGGCATGTGAGACCCATGTAGAATGCAGACAATGTCTATCTTCTCTGGATAGGCTTCCTGAGTCTTGAAGACCCAGTATACAACACTGTAAGCCTGTCACTTTCCTTGGCTGCTTATCTGTTAGTAATAAATCTGCTTTATGGGGTTTATATGAACATTCTGTTTCACCAGATCCCAACAAGTTTTCAACCAGGGCACAGTGAGCCTGTTTCACACCTGTAAGATTCTCTTCATTTGTTTAATCCTAATTTGCATCTTTCGTAATAGAGATGTAATTGTACATAGAGTGTCTTTTTGAGCTCCACAGAGAATTTTGGTGAATTATCATTTGTGAGAAGCTCTAGGGAACTTTGACATTTGTGTTTGAAGTGAGGTGACTTTTGAGGAGGACTATGCCCTTGACCTGTCAAGTCTATACTAATTTTATGTGACTAGTGTCAGACTTGTTTTCTATTGACAGAAATTATTTGTCTCACTATCAGACAAAATTCTTTAAGTGAGTTCATAATCCCACTAAGTCTTGGGTCTTAAAATCTCAACACTTCTTTAGGATCATGGTCCTCAGCATCCATCTCTAGTTTGAACCTCAGCTCCAGTCTTTAGACTAGCAAGTACTATTTTATTGTCAAATTGCATGAAAACTGTAGCATGTATCTTAGAAGGTCTTATTAATAAAATCAAACCTGGAGCCAGGTATTGGGGTGAATATCTTTCTCTGCTGAAAGATCAGAGAAGCAGAACAAGCCACAGCTACCTCACCTTGCCAATTCCTCAGCTGATCCTGTTTCCTCAGACTGGAAGCTTCTGTGTCCTCATCCAGAATGAATCTCAGCTGAACTGCTGCCAAAAGCCTAAAAGCTTAACCAGCTCTAGTTCCTGGTTTTCATGCCTTATATACCTTTCTGCTTTCTGCCATCACTTCCTGGGATTAAAGGCTCTTGTTAACACGCCTGGCTGTTTCCAGTGTGGCCTTGAACTCACAGAGATCCAGACAGATCTCTGCCTCTGGAATGTTAGGATTAAAGGTGTGTGTGCCACCATTTTCTGGCCTCTGTATCTAGTGGCTGTTCTGTTCTCTGACCCCAGATAAGTTTATTAGGGTGCACAATATTTTGGGGAACACAATATCACCACAGAAAACAGCCTTTCCAGAAATGAATCCTAAGCGTTTCCCCCCCAATATTCTTAACCCACAATTTTATGTGGCTCTGAGTGGCCTGTTGATCCTCCCCAGGGCTCATCTTTGGGTCCTTCCTTCCCGTTTCATTTCAAATCCGGTCTGGCAGCAAGTTCTGCTGAGTTCTGTTGTCTAGCTTCACCCTCAGCTTGGTCGGTTTTATCACCTCCCCTGCTAAATTTTTGGTCCAATGTACGCTCATCTTCTCGTCAGATGAATGCACTCACCTTCCAGTGAGGCTCTATTCAGGTTGCACCAGGTAGTCCACTTTCAACACAACAACTATAATGATCCCATTAAAGCCAATCAGATCAGTCAGATCATATCAAACTCTAGAAAGTCTTCTCATCTCACCAGAATAATGCCACCACCTCACAGAGGTCAGCTTCTGCTGGTCTTCAGTTGGCATCCTGATCTTGAGTCCTGCTGCTCTTTCTTGCCCTTTTGATGCCAGCCATTTAGCTTTTTGCTGACTTCACTTTGCCACCTGCTCACATCTACTGATCTGTTTCTCTTTCTCCCAGTCTGTAATTTCCCCGATCCTCCATCTTTAGCTGTCTCCTGGGGAGATAGCCTCTGGTGAATCTTCTAGAACTGATCAACTGCCCCTCCTCTTCTGATCTCATTTCTTGTTCTAAACTTTTATCTTCAGAACACTTATCACCACTGATTGTTATTTATGATTTATTTATTTGCTTTATCATTGTTTTCATGCAGGAGGATGCAAGCTCCATGAGTATAACATTTTTGTTGTTGTTTCTTAGTTTGTTTTGAAACAGGGTCAACTCCCACAGCTTGGTCTGACCCCTAATTCACAATCTCCCTTCCTCAGTATCCTGAGTACTAAGTACTGAGATGCAGGCAGGCAGCACCATGCCTAGCTTGGGTAAGCATTTCTACTGGCTTTTTCTTTCTCTCTCTCTTTCTTTCTTTTTTTTTTTTCTTGTTTTATTCACTGAAGTATTCTAATGCTCAGACAAAATTTGGACACATAAGAATGTAATAAACATTTATTGGGTAATAAGTTGTTATATATTTAAATTGCTAGGAAGTAAAGACACATATCACTAGCAATTTTGTATGCAAACAAAAGCTGTTGAGCATAGTGTTTTGGTGGCGTGGTAATTATTTCCAGGGTTTAGAATTGATTTAGGAGCCAGCTTGCAAGTCATTAATAATGTCAATTTAATTACTTTACAGTTACAGCTCATTTTGGACCCTAAACTGAATCACCCATCTTGAACACCGCCTTATTCATCAGGCTTGGCTCTGGTGAGGATACAGTGAAACTACTATTTATTATCTCCAGCCATCTTTTCCCTTACTCAATAGTTTTTCATTTGCAAGTAGTTCATACACACTTGAACTATTAGAGTAACACTGGTTGTTAGCTGCGTTAATCCACATTATGTTTCTGTTATGTTGTTCCCTTCTCCATTCTAGAAAAAGGAGTATTTAGACTCTACTTCCCTCGTCCTGAGTAAATTGCAGGGTGACAGTGGAAAAAGCCTGAAGCCAATCATCTTTCAAATTTTTTTATTTAGAAAGTCTAACTGCTTCAAGGGTTTCTGCTAGGGTGAATGAAAGATGCTGTGCAGAGGAAGGCAGTGTCCCGGATCAGAGAGTGAAGACAGGAAATGGGAGAGGCCAGAGGTTTTTTTTTTTTCCTGAAGACTAAAGAAATGTCTATGCTTGGAGTACATTGAGCACATAATTGCGGTCACTGTGGTGTCCCTCAAGAATGTGACTTAGGAGACAATGTCTGTGTAGTGCATCATGGGCCAGCTTTCAGAGGAAAGATGTGTAATGCACAGTGTCTGGCTGAATTCAATGAAAAGAACAAAGTTGAGTCTCATGAGGGAAGAGAGTTGGGAAATATACCATCTGTCAAGAACCGAGGTAAAGGGAGTTGCCACCTCTCTCTCTGAAGCTGGATTTCCTTTCTCTATTTGACAGCTAGGTCTGCCTCTTCCAGAAACGAATTCATGTCACTCCACATTTTACAAAGTACTCTTTCCAGGGGGGGAGTCCCCCAAGTCATCCTAGCATCCAGGCTTTTATATTGACGTTTCTTCTCTAGGAGTGTTGTGAGAAGGCCCCAAGAAGAAAGATGGGAGAGTAAGTGGTTTGTTCTTATGTCACTCTACTTTGGAAGTGTGGCATCGAGAACGCTGCCATGACTCTTGGAAAGATGCAGTTTTATATCTGAGAGAAGATTCTGTCAGTGAGACGTCAGAGGCTGCGACAACAGCAGCTGTTAGGCTGAATGTGGATTTGTCTGTTATTAGTAAAGGAAAAGACGCACCTGCTCATGAGTCATCCAAGGGAATCCAATTCCTTTATGGGTTGTTCAGTAGATAGGGTGGGAAGTGCGGCTTACTGCTCTGTGCGAAAGACTTGCTAAGACAATTGAAACACTAGCCACCAAGGCGTCATCGGGTCTTTATGCAAAAGATTCTAAAACCAGGCTGTTTTACCGATCTGTGTGAGAAAGAAGGAAGTAGTAGGCACATTTTCTTTCCTAAAGAGAAGGCTTTAGTTCCATGAAAGGAGATTAGTTCACCTCCATGGCCAAAGCAAACACCTGGATTCCATAAAAATGAATTACAAATTAAAGGTGAATATACCCTAAAACTCTAAGAACTGATCAGTAAATAATTTAAATATATAGTCAGTTGGAGTCATTCAGATGACTGGTAAGTTATGACATAAAACCAATAATAACAGATCACTGTTTTTGTTCTGATATAGGAAGTATCCTGACAAACTTAGGGAAGTTTCTTCTGAAAGCTCATACTTGATTATGAGTTCTAGAATACCTAATGTAAGATGAGGTAAACTAGCATGAAATAATCAGAGTGAAATCAATGTTCATTACGGGCTGTTAAGAATATAAAAAGGGCTGGGTGGTGGCGGCGGTGGCGCACGCCTTTAGTCCCAGCACTCAGGAGGCAGAGGCAGACAGATCTCTGTGAGTTCAAGGCCAGCCTGGTGTACAGAGTGAGTTCCAGGAAAGACGCAAAGCTACACAGAGAAGCCCTGTCTCAGGAAAAAAAAAAAAGCATATAAAAAGGAAAAATAGGGCAAACTTACAAATCATTTAAGTAGCGTTTAATAGCTCAACATAATAAAGTTTTCTAAAATCTTTAGATTCTAAAATTAATTTCTATTGTCTTTCCTGATATCCTAGCATATCTTTATGTATGGAAGAGGAAGAAGAAGATGAGGAGGAAGAGGAGGAGGAGGAGGAGGTGGGGTGGAGGAGGAGGAGGATAATACAATACATGATATACTTTAGTTTGGGATTCATGATTTTTGTTCTTCCATTATTTTGACCCACCTAATAATGAGACTCTTTATAAAACTCCCACTTTCAAGCCGCAGGATCATTTGTTTTTATGAAACATAATTTGTTTCTCTGTGAGTACTCCTTGTGCCTGGAGGCACAAAATTGGAGTTAGCTGTGCGGTTACCACATTGGTGTTTGCTGTACCTGGGAAGACTAAGAGGCCACCTGCCAACTTCTGCTTGAATCCACGACTAACTCTAGCTGATACATCGTACGTTTAATAAATCATTTGTGGGAACATAATGCTTCCTCTTGATGACTTCAATAGTTTAACAGCTTAAGGCAACTTTTTCAGGACAACGGCTATGGCCAGAACATTGGCAGTACCAAGAGTACTGAGAAAGGGGGGAGGGGCACCATCACCAAAGCCTTTGGAACACTGATTTATACCTGTGTTTTATTTGGAAAGCTGGGCCAGCTTATTGCCTTGTCAGGGAATGCCACAGACAGACTAGGGGGCACACCACCATCAAAAGACATTATGGATGCCACGAGAAGGTAGCAAGTTCTTTTATTTCATATAAATTATTTTTTCTTTCTCATGTTTACTTATAGACAGAGGGGAGTTAAAATCTAGTGGGCAAAGTGAATGCCTTTGAGTGATCTGGGGAGATCCATACCTTGAGTCCTTGAGGTCACGTGTCCTTGGTGTGCTAGGCACTGAACACAGTAAGAAAGTGATAGTCAAGCTTGCTCTTTCAGAGTTCTCAGCCTAACGCTAAGAAGGGGGAGACACTCCACGATTTGACAATGAGAAGTGGTGGAATAGTGAAGTGAAATAATTATCCGTAAGAAGTAAGTCCGGAGAGCTTCCGGCTGGAGCGAGCTTACTACGTACCCCTGAGAAGATGCTGGTAAGCTGAGGAATGCAGTAGAGCTGCAGGTATCATAACAGAGTTAAGAACAAGAATGGTGCCATTCGCCCTGCCTTGTCAAGACTGAAGTCTCTGACCATCTCTTTGCCAAAGCCTTCCTCAGTTGAATTACAAAAGATTCCTAACAGTTAATGGATGCTATGAGTTATCAACAGAGAACGTTATCACAGTGGGATCTAGAGAAGGCAGCAAGACTCTTCAGTCAGTGGCTTTAATGTTCTGTTCCTTCTGTCTCCAAAAATTACATGAGGGGCTTGGAAAAATAAAACCAGTGAGGCTTTGCATAAATACAACTACTCTAATACTGTGGTTTTATCATATATTACAATATTCTGTAATATTATACCATGAAGCTGTTTAAAATAATCAAACTCACTCTTCTCTCAGTCACAGTACTTAAGTAGCCACATGTATCAATCAATCATCTTACATTTAATGTGGGGGATAGTTCTCTGTTATTGTTTCAAATTTCTTTACAAATACAAAATGTGGCATAAATTACAAAATGATGCAGCTGTGTTTCTAGGTTAAATATGAAGGCTCTTAACCTATTAAAAATAAGTACCAAATTAGGAATTAGAATTCATAATTTTGAATCTATGTTAGTAAGTTTACTGTTTAGATTTACACGAACAACCACTTGTCTATGGGTCCATTCCAGAACACATACAGTTTTCACAATTATATGTAAACCAAGCTCCTCATCAGTCTTTACATTTCTTGAAGGCATCCACACTCACTCATCTTCATATTTATTGAGGACAGACTCACACATATGTGATCATGAGGGCAATTAAGTTAGGAGCAGTCTCAGCAGTACAAGATAAAAGGAAGGGGACCCTCGAAGGGGACCCTCTTGCTCAGAAAACTGCTTTTCTTAAACTAAAGCCAGACACTTGAAATAATGATGTAGCCCAGTGTTTGAAGTAAAGTTTCCGGTTTTTGCTTTGAACTTAAAAGGACAAAGGTTCCCAAAAAAAGCTGAAAAGAGTGAATCAGGCCACTAAGGAATATGGGTAAAGCAGGTGAGTGGTACAAAGAGTCCTTAGAATGGGACAATGTATAAGAGAAGACAATAAAACAGCTGTGTGTCTTTCCTATGGGGGAAATGCTAAAGTCTGGGTTAGTATTATTCCATTTTTGCTCAAAGGTATGTCTGTTTTAGGGAAATAAATCATATGCAGACTCAATGACAGGATGTATTCTGAGAAAAGTATCAATGGGTGATTTCATCACCTACACACACCCACAGACACACACCCACAGAAACACACACCTACCCACAGAAACACACACACACACACACACACACACACACACACACACACACACACGCACACGCACACGCACACACACACACATCTCAGCACATACGCTCACACACCAGGCACGCTCACAAACCGGGATGTTTCAGGCACCACTGATTTAGGATATCATACATATTCTAATGGGGCCAACATCACATGTGAGGCAGGTTGTTAATAGATACAGCCTTTCACAGGGTACAGCTATAGGAAATATTTTCATACTCTGTGGCTGACTCTCCTTCGTACCCTCGTCACATTTCCTCCAAATAAGCTCAGGTATAGCAATACCTTAAAAAAAAATTCAGTGTGGAAACAGGACTATTTTTTCATTGGTGTGTGTGTGTGTGTGTGTGTGTGTGTGTGTGTGTGTGTGTGTGTGTGTAAGTAGAGAGATCAGAAGCCAATATGCAGAAGTTGAGTTTTCTTTCACCATGTGGGACCCAAGGACAGGATCCAAGAACTCAGGCTTGGCGGCAGGCCTCACTTTATGGGCCCCAAGAATTCTAAATCCTAAAGAATAAAACACATAGCTACTTAACAAAGAATCAGGCACCTCATACATGTCAGGTAGCTCTATTTTAAGTGCTTGAAATAAATAAATGACAAAAAGTCCAGCCCAGGCTCTGGGAAGCTTATCTTGTTATCCCATTCAGTTCAGTTGGATTACATGCCTTATTGAAGAAATGTTTGGAGAAAAAGGTGTTCGACCAAGTTAAGTAGTTTTGTTTAGGAATTTGTAAATGCTATAAGGGAGAGTATACACTATTGATTTTAAATAAAAAATTTTCTAAATAAAAGTCTAGCTTTGCCTAGGCATCTGACCCTCCATCATTCAGTCCCTCCCTCCACACCCACCCGTAGGGTCCTTAGAGGAAAACCTTGTGCTCAAACCAGATGAATATGAACAGCCTCTAACGATCATGTCTCCATCTTTCTTCAGAAATAGCTGTTCGATGGAAACTTCCTCCTCCCTCTACAAAGAGATTATACATTTATACTTTCTGACTCAATGTCCTTTGAGTGCGGTCATTGCAGATACATTCTGCTGGACAGGCAAGAGCAGGGTAGAAACCTTGGCTGCTCTCAGTGTTCTTCTAGAGAGCTCACAGGAAATACTGCAGGACAGGGTCAAGGGAAACCCTCTCTGGTCAAGGCAGTTCAGTTTTGTTTTGTTTTTTAACTCTATGACATGATTAAATGCTTTTTCCCTCTTAGTAGAGAAATTTGGCTCAGAATTGACATGATCGGTCCACCTCTGAGTCTGTGTCTCCTTCCAGCCTAATCTATGTTCTTAAAAGCAAATGGTGAAAGATTAGGATGAAAGAAAGCATTTTGAACGTATTGAGAGTAAATGAGACATTTGTCTTGAGATATATGTATCCACGTATATGCATTATAGCCAAGTAAAATGTGAGACTATGTTTGCTTCAGAAGATACAAGAAAATACACTTACATAAATAAATAAAACAAAGACTTTATCTACATATTGAATCCATTTTGAGGAAAAATTATTCTGTGCACAGTAGCTTTAGATCTGGGTGCTTGGCTGAGGCTTAAGAAATTGCTGGTGCCAATTCCAATTTGCTTAGTTCATTTACTTTGCACCTAAGTTGTAAATTAATCATTGCTAGTAACATCAATTTAGTTGTAATTAATCATAGAGGAAGGAGGGAAGCAGTCACATTGGAGTCAGCCATATCAGCTGCCTTATCTGATTGCTCTTGTGTAATTTTCCAGCACTTTGATGAATACCTAAGGCAGGAAATACTTTGGGGGCTTTGAAGGAATTGAATGATGGAGGAACAGAGTCGGAGTCAAACTGACTTCTATTTGGAAATGCATATGAATGCACTATAAATAGTTAATTATTGCAACTAGAGATTTTTCTTTTGGTGGCTGTTACATAGATAATTTTCACAGGTGGCTGTTACATATATAATTTTTATACACACACAGGCACACACACAAGTGCTCACAGATATATACACACACACACACACACAGACACACATGAAACACAGACACACACACAGACAGATACACAGATATATACACACAGATACACACTTTTTTTCTTGCATTGGATAAATGGCCTGTTGATGTTTCCATAGCAAGGAAAATTAAAAACAGATTTTATTGGAGCTTTGGTTAAATGCGTCCAAGTCAGAGGGAAATGGATTCAAACTTAAGAATAAGCAAAGACAAATTCTACTTTTCACAGTGGGAATGTTGATGTGTTTCAGGCTGAGAAGCAGTAAGGAGACACAGTCTGGAAGGTAGGCTTTTTTCACATGTTCTCATGCGAATCGAAGTAAGGTGAGTTACATCTTGTCTTCTGGCTCCTTACTGTTCTATATGGAAGAGTGGCTGGTCCAATCTGGTGCTAGTGTTCTGGACTGTTGCTCCATGCAGGGGATCAGTTCTCCTGAGCTCCTCTCATTCAAGGTCCCCGATTTGAGTTTGGTCATATTGGGTAATAGTTCATGGCCTCCCCAGTCATGTTGCCATCTTCTTTACACCCTTAAGTTTACCATAGCTTTCCTGTCCTTCTTTGAGGACATATAGGAAGACCTGGATCATGTACATGCAACAGCCAAGCAAGAAGATGCCATCATGTTACCTTAAGAATAGCTGTTCTGATAGAACCCTGGTCCTTAGGCAATGAACAATAAATGGATGCAGAATTTCCCTAAAAGGTTGGAAACTGTCACAGGATGTGTCCTGTTGGGGAATATTATTTTAAAGTGTGTTACTTTTGTTTATGTTGCATTTGTTTAACTCTGTGAAGCTGTGTTACTGTGCCCATCTAGAATACCTGATGGTTTAATAAAGAGCTGAATGGCCAATAGCAAGGCAGGAGAAAGGATGGGTGTGGCTTGTAGGTAGAAAGAATTAATAGAAGGAGAAATCTGGAAGAAAAGAGATCTAGAAGTAAAAGAAGGACGAGGAGATCAGGGGGCAGCCACCCAGCTACACAACCAGCAACAGAGTAAGAAAGAAAGGTATACAAAAAGAGAGCAAGGTAAAAGCCCAGAGGCAAAAAGTAGACAGGATAATTTAGGTTAAGAAAAGCTGGCAAGAAGCAAGCCAAGCTTAGGCCAGGCATTTATAATTAAGAATAAGCCTCCATGAATGATTTATGTGGGAGCTGGGTGGCAGGACCCCCAAAAGAGCCAAAAGAAAAAATCCAAAAACAAACAACAGTGTCCAAAAAACCAAACCAAAGAAAACAAAACTAGAAAATTTTCTTCGTCTTGTCTGGGGATTTTGTACATGCAATTGGGGCTTGACCCCAAGATATCTTAGTCTTCCCTTCTTCTCTTCTCCATAATTCTCCAGACTCAAAATGTCCCTCTGGCTAATTCCTGTCCAGGAGGAATCGTCTCTGAAAATAAAAAAATCATTATGATAAACTTCCCCAGTCTCACACTTCATATGTAGACGTGAACTTGGGACGTTTTACAGTTTGGATAGAAAACATCCTCCATGGGCTTCTGCATTTAAACACTTGGTTCCTGTTAGTGATGTTGTTTTGGGAGGTTGTGGAACTTTTTAGATATGGAGTCTAGCTGGTAGACATAGGACCTTAGGGGTTGAGCTGGAGTATCATAAGCCAATTGGCTTCCCTGACTGCCTTTGATTTAATAAGCAAACTGCAAGCTCCCATTTCCGTGGATGGAACCACATTTGCCACCATACTGTCCCCACCATATTGGATCATATCCCTTTAAACCAAAGGCCAAAGCAAACCCTTTCTCCTCTAAGTTGCTTCTATCATGTATTTTTGTCACATTAGCAGGAAAAAGTAATGAATACAGATCAAGACACAGTGCCCTTGAAGAGGACCAAGTGCTCGTCTCAGAATAATTCCCGGGGAAAGGACACACTCCAAAAAGTGACAGATGTAGGGAAAGAGAAAATTTTAAATTAACGAATCAGTTTAATTCATGTTGGTTAGACGTTTTGTGAGTTTTATCATGAGTCTGTGACACTGCACCCAGCTTCCCATCTGTCTCCTGATGGATCTCCAGGCATCTTTCCCTGCTTGTCTGTTGTGTTGCAGTGAACATGATGTGTAGGCATCTCTGTGGCTCGCCAACTTAGAGTCCTTTGTGTTTACACCTAGGGTTGGTACAGGTGGGTCACACAGTAGGATTCTCTTTCCCTGTGTACGTGTGTATGTTGTGCATGCATGTGGGTAGAGGTGTGTGTCCTCTTCTATCCATGTGAAGAGGCCAATTCAGGATCTTAGTTGTCTTTGGCTGGAGCTGTCTGCTGCATTGTCTTGAAGCAAGGGCTCTTGCTGAACCAGAAGCTTACCATCCCAGCTAGACGGGCTAGTCATCAAGCTCTCGGGATCTGCCTGTCTCTGCCTCACAAGGCTGGGGTTAAAGAAACAAGTGGCTAGTCCAGGCTTTGATGTGGGTGCTAAAGATTTGAACCCCGGTCCTCATGTTTGCAGGGCAAGTGTTCTGATCCACCTAGCCACGTTCCCAGACCTAATAGTTCCATTTTTAAGTATTTTTTCCATACTGATTTCCATAACAACTACTCCAGTTTACACGACCACTCCTAGCATATAAGGGTTTCTGTTTTTCCAAATACTTGTCAGAGTTGGTTGTCATTTCTCCTCTTTTCTTTCTTTCTTTCTTTCTTTCTTTCTTTCTTTCTTTCTTTCTTTCTTTCTTTCTTTCTTTCTTCCTTCCTTCCTTCCTTCCTTCCTTCCTTCCTTCCTTCCTTCTTTCTTTCTTTCTTTCTTTCTTTCTTTCTTTCTTTCTTTCTTTCTTTCTTAAGATTTATTTGTTTATTATATATACAGTGTTCTGCCTGCATGCCAAAAGAGGGCACCGGATCTCATTACAGATGGTTGTAAGCCACCATGTGTTTGCTGGGAACTGAACTCAGGACTCTGTAAGAGCAGCCAGTGTTCTTAACCTCTGAGCCATCTCTTCAGCCCCGTCATTTCTTTTCTTGATAATTGTTTTGACTCAGGTGAGAGGGAACCTCAAAATAATTTTAATTTTAATTTTCCTGATTGCTAAGGGTGTTAAACGTGTTTTTAGGTGTTAGTTGGTCATTTATAATTCATTTTCTTTTCTTTCATTTTATTTTATTTTATGTTTTGAGACAGGGCTTCACTATTCAACACCTCCTGGCTAGGAACTTGCTATATGGATCAGACAGCCTTAAACTCACAGAGGTTCATCTACTTCTGCCTCCCTTGTGCTGGGATTAAAGATGTGCACCACCACATCCAGCCTTTGGCCTTTGTATTTCTTACTTTGAGATCGGTCTACTCAACTCGGTAGCCCAATTATTGACTGGATGATTTTTGGTATGTAGTATCTATGGCTGTTTATATATTCTAGATATTAATCTCCTATCATATACACAATCAGCAAAGATTTCCCCCCACTCTACAAATGGTCTCTACTCTGCTGATTTTTCCCCTTCCTCGACAGAAGCTTTAACCGTTTGCCAATTCTTAGGATCATTTTCTGTGCTATCGGCATCCTTTGCATGATGTTTTTGCTTCTGTCTTGATGTGCTTTGCCTATGTTTTCCTCTAGCAGTACTGGAGTTTCCGGCATTTGGCCCATTTTGAGTTGATTTTTATGCAGGGTGAGTGATGCAGATCTAGTTTTGCTCTTTTGCATGTGACTGTTTAGTTCTCTGGCATCATTTGTTGCAGAGATGGAAAGTGTAGGCCCTTCACTTGCGTGTGTCTGTAATGTGCTCAACTGCTCCACAGAGGCAAGTTCTGTCCCTAACTTCATGGCTTTACTCCCAGAGGTGTTCCATTCCTGTGTACTTCTGCACAGGGACACTTGCTTCTTAGGCCGATTTGCAGTACTGTTCTGTGTCTTTCACCGTTTATTGATGATGTATCTATCAGAGTGTGTCAGCACCCATAGAACTGACACTATCTTTAGGATGGAAGCATCGCCCTCAAATACAAGGAAGCAATATGATTTATTTAGTCAGCTCCCTCATTGGGTTGTGTCCAGTATAATTTGTAAACAATGCTAAAATAAACATTCCTCAATAAATATCACATATCATATAGTATATTATTAGTTAATATAATGCTTATTTCTGAATCATTATCTTTGTTTATTTCTACTTATTCTTTTGGCCAGCTTGCATATATTATAGAACTGTGAATATGTACATGATTATACAAGGGATGTATAAGGTTGAATTTTTGTTCATGGTATTGTATTTTGAACTGAAATGATGAGAATCTGTCATTAACTTGAGCAGATCATATTTCTTCCTGAAAGAAAAATTACAAATGACAGCAATATACTTGAAGGGAAAAAATTATACTATAGAACCCATAGAAAAATAGTCTCACATGGATACTTCGCTATTAAACATTAAGCATGGCTTACATCGGAACTCATCAGAGCAGTGTGACAAATGTCAGTGTCTCAAGTGGCATGTAAGAGAACAGCAACCCTGCAATCGGGGTGCTGTTTCAACAGGTACAGTTCCCGCAGGAAGGTTGTACCTTGTGTTGACTTTTCAACCTGGTGATATGACTTAACGTAGTATGTTTTAAAGGATTATATTGAGCCAGAAATTAAGTAAATGGAATAATTTATCACCTATATTAATCCTGTCTACAAAATCCTAGCCTGAGCCTGAACTGTCAGGTCCAAGTGACAAGATCAAGTTCAGCACAGGATTGCTGCATCAGCTAGGTGAGAAGACGGAGGTGTTATGACATAGAGTAAACAATATTAACACTATAAGCTACATTGTAGTCAGTTAATATTTTGTTCGTTTATGCTTTATGGCATTTTAAAAGTACAAAACGATATACACACATGCAAATTCACACAGCCCAAATGTGCTTTTAGAGTAAACTGACCATTCTCCTTCTCAAAGCCAGGACCAGGAGAAGTGCTGTACGAACCCTGGAATGCATTCAGAGTGGACCTTGGAGAGAGCTTATGGTTTTGTTTTGGTCCACTGTGCATCGTGATTTTATTACTTCATTTTTAGTGAGTTTCTTCTTGGGTCAAGACAAGGCTTGACTCAACCATTTTAGTATTTGTGTGACATTTGGCATTAATCATTTTTTCTTTAAAAATTTTACTATCATTTAAAACTACATAAATGAATTTACTTGAAAAAAAAAAGAAACACTCAGTTATACAAAACTGAAGTTATTGGCATGGAAAATTATTTCGGAAAGTTCATAGTTGTTATTCATTTCTCAAAATATTAGAAAGAATATGGAGAAATGGGCATCTTCACACATGTCTACATTTCCTTTTTAAAGTTAACATAGGAGGCTGGAGAGATGGCTCAGTAGTTAAGAGCACTGACTGCTCTTTTAGAGGACCTGAGTTCAATTCCCAGCACACATGGCAGCTTAAAACTGAGGGTAATTCCAGTTCCAGGGGATCTGACACCCATGGCAAAATACCACATTAACTAACTAGCTAACTAACTAACTAACTAACTAACTAACTAAATAAATAATTTATTTGAAAGATAACATCCTTCATAAGTTATTTTGTCTTTCTCCTCCCCCTACCCCACCTCACGGAGCTGAGGACAGAATCCACCTCCTTGTGCTTGCTAGGCAAGTACTCTACCACTGAGCTAAATCCCCCAGCCCTAATATCTTTCATAAGTTAAACATAACCACAATATTCATCAGATCCATCCTCCTTCTGAGAATCAGTCCTGCAGAATTCCACATTTCTGAATGAATGCCAAGGCGTTTGGTCACAGATTTGCACAGAAAACCCTTTTCCATGTGGAAAGAAGGGTCTACCCGCTACACAATGCACATATCACAGACAACAGTGATACACACACCTACACCGTGCTGTGGTGGTTAGAACGAGAACGTCCTCCAGACGCTCAGGCGTTTGAACTCTCGCTCTCCACCCGTTGGCGGCGCTGTTTAGGGAGGTTTAGGAGGCCACGGTAGAGGAGGTGTGGCCCTAGGGAGTAGACAGTTGAGAATTCAGACTCATGGCACTTCACTATGTTTCACACCGTGATCTCTAGGATTGCTGTGCTAGCCGCTGTGTCGCTACCGTGTCGTCACCAACGTAGACTCGATCCGTCTGGAGCTGGAAACCCAGGTAAACGCTTTGTAGGCTTCTTCGGTCATGGATTTTTATCACAGTGACAAAAAACAACTAAGACACAGATTAAACTGATTTTAAAAAATGTATTTGAGTCAGGCATGTTGATACATGCTTGTAATCCTAGCACTTGGGAAACTGAGACAGGAGGATTGCCAGCTCAAAGCTAGTCTGGACTATACAGTGGGGTCTTACCATTAAAAAAAAAGGAACAAGAAAACAAGATATATTTGAGCAACAGCTATTGATATTGGAGGGATTTTCAGAATAAACCTTTGAAGAACAATAATAAGTAGAAATAATATGATATAGTATAAATGCATTTTTCAGTGAAAGAAATGAAAAACTGCCCATGCATGCACATATGGAAGCAGGTTTGAAATCTTACCTTAGCCTTATGGTATTGGCTTTATCAGCAGATATATGATTCATAGTGATATGATTGGGTAATGTGATTGTATTTTCCTTTAGAATGTATGTAACAAGGCACACAATTATGTGTTACTTTCATCACGTAGAAAATAGAATAAAGGGCATGTCAAGTTGGAAAACACATGATTGGAAGAAAAGATTTTACAGATGATACCTTCATATTGCCTTTTAAGGCTTAAGGACTTTAAACAGAGATACTGCGAATGTTGGTAAATGATAGCCTAAATATCAGAAATAATAACAATGGGTTGCCATTAGAGGCTGCTCAGTAGTATGTTTGCTTGTTTTCTTTCAGGAATTTAGACACTTGCTTCAAGCTAATTACCCTTTCTTCCCATAAAAACTCCAAAAAACAAAGCAAAACAAACCCCAAACGGCAACAACAACAACAAAACAAAACCAGAAAAACAAACAAAAAAAACTCATCACTATTTGCCAGGTGGTAGTGGCGCACACCTTTAATCCCAGCACTAGGGAGGCAGAAGCAGGCAGATCTCTCTGAGTATGATGAGGCCAGCCTGGTCTACAGAGCGTGTACCAGGATAGGCTCTAAAACCTACACAGAGAAACCTTGTTTCAAAAAAACCAAAAAAAAACAAAACAAAACAACTCACCACTAGCCAACAGCACCACGAAAGAATTTGCTAAAAGGAAGTAAAGAACAGATCACATTATTCCCAGCTAGGCCTAAATGGCAGTGGAGGATGTCAGCACCCACCTCACTAGGCATAGATTTCTTTTTGCCTAATCCATCAGAGCAGTGGTCTCAACTTGTGGGGTGGTACCTTTTCACAGTGATCATCTGAGACCATCGGAAAATAGATCTTTATATTACCATTCATAACAGTAGCAAACTTACAGTTATGGAGTAACAACAAAAATAATCTTATGGTTGGGGGTCACCACACATGAGGAACTGTACTAAAGGGTCACACAGCCTTAGGAAGGTTGAGAACCACTGCTCAAGAGGCCTAGAGAATAGAATTGGAGCAGACTAATACTCTGACCTCTTGAAAAGTGGGTTCTGCCGATTGACAACCACTCACCCTTGAGTAAGAAAGAGGATGAGGTAGAGAAGGAAGGAAATCCTGTTTGCTAGAAGATCAAGGTTAAAAAACTGAACAAACAAAAAGGGATGTATTTCCAAACTCTGAAGCAACACTTAGAAAGAAAAGAAAATTAGCCTTCAACTACTTTTTTTTTTAAACTTTGGGGGTTCATGAAAATAAAAGCCATGTTTTTTTTTTCCATGCATTTCTAGCTTTCTCAAACCATCTGTGCTTCAAGGAACATCCAGGCCATGTGTTTTTAGTTAATTTACACTTAACTCATCAAAATGTTGACTTGTTACCCCAGCCATTTGATGTCTCGGAAATCTTCCATGCATTTTAGTATACATTCAAAAGCCTTCCCTCCGTTTGGATGGGAAGTCATCGTTAGTGAGTGGTCAACAGAACTGGAAAGAGCTTAAGCCTGATTCTGAAGTAGAACTAAGGAATACCAAGTGGCTTTTTGTTTTCTCAGTAAACTGCTTCTCACACACATGGTCACAAAATTCTGAAAAACGATAAACACGAGAAATGACCCAAAGACCTTAAAATCATCACAGGCACAAATGGAGTATCAACAATGGGAAGACATCAGCTGGAGGACTGGGAATACGGGTTTCTTAAAGGAAGGCACTTCCAAGGCGACACAAAAGCCCAGACCTCTCCACTCCCACCTCGAACCCCTACCCGCTGCACAGATCGTCTTCACCAAACACTGCAAAGATGCCACCAGGCAATTTCCCACAGAAAAAGAGAAAAACGATAAAATAAACCAAATCAAAACAACAACGAAAAAACCACTTCACCCGTACTGTAAGAGGTCTCCTGTGGTTTCATGTAGGAAGGAAATATTTTATTCTTTCTCATGAGATGTAAGTTTTTTGGTCCAGAATACTTGACTGAAAGTGGGCGAGCTTAGTGTCTGCGTGTCTGCTTGCACACCAGACTACGACAAATCCCCAGGATATATGCTCTCAGACTTCTAGGGCTGTTTGATCAAGAAGCCTTTTGTGACTGGGAAACATGAAAGTGCTTGAGACACCAAAAAAACTGTGGACAATTTTCTGGGGCCAAAACTCATACTAAGAGCAAAGGAGCAGTTCAAGTCCACGCGCCGATGATAGACTCCTGATGCGGAGCCACGGATCAAGGAGGTCCTGGCGTGGAAACAAGTCAGTGGGAACACCAAACAAGAGGATAAATACGACTGTGGAGCTGGGGACACTGAAAGAACTAGGCAATTAGGAAATATTCTTGGTAGAGTATGGAGAAAAAACTGGAGAGAGAAGGTCAGTCAGGTTGGGGTGACTCACGTTATCTAAGATTTCTTGCTTTACTGTTCAGACATCAGTCTATAAAGCAGTGGTAATCAACCTCTACATCAGATATTTACATTATGATTTATTTTATTTGTTCCTGTTCTCTAGGCAGGGTTTTTGTATATAGCCCTGGCTGTCTGGAACTCAGAGATCTGCCTGCCTCCACCTCCCAAGTGCTGGAACTGAAGGCGTGCACCACCATGCCGGTCCTACATTATAATTTATAACAGTAGCAAAACTACAGTTTTGAAGTTGCAATGAAATAATTTTATGGTTGGGGGTCACCTCAGCAAGAGGAACTATATTAAGGGGTCTCAGGATTAGGAAGTTTGAGAACCACTGCTAAAAAGATGTCCGAGACAGAAAAGCACATAATAATCATTTTGGCCAACACTGAAAATTTTTACCTCATTCTTCCAGTTATTGTTTTGTTTTGTTTTTATAAATGTGAGGTTTGTGGCACAGAGTGGAAGGGTGGCATGTTCACTCAGCTGTACCCTAGCTAATAGCAGAACCATGAGGAAGGGCCATAGATAAACGATCTCTGTACTTCAGTCCACACCCCATCCCAAGCCAAGCCGTCGCTTCCTCTTCTCTCCCCTCCCTGCTCTGGAAGTTCATGCTTGCTTGCTTGTTTTTCCTTTGTTTCATTCACTCCTGCTGCAGCTCTAACTCTGGATTGAGGAACAGATGACACACTGTCACCCCCGAAGCAGAACTGGAGTTATTTTTAGAGAGGGTCACAGTAAAGTACATTTGTTTTGTGAAGTTTCAGGCTTATTCTTAGCACATGAGTTCAGAGCTATGAACCAACCTTGAACCTTTGGGGCTATGAGTCAACAAGCTGGAACCAAACATGTAAAAGGAAAAAAAAAAGTTCTGAAGACTCGTAGGCAGTTCCTTTCTTCTTCTTCTATTTTTTTTTTTTTAAAGAACATTGGAGTGAGTTAAGTGTAAATGAATCAGAAACACAAGGATTTTATTTCCCTCGCCACATGCATGAGTTTAAACATTAATGGAAAAAAGCACTCAGCACAACGTGTTTTGAATTTTCTTTGTCCTTTTCCGCTTATGATCTCTGGAAGATGGAAGCTGAAGAATGTTGAGGACAACGCCATCAAAAGCTTCCTGGGTCTTCGACGTTACGTAGCACACGCTGCTGTGTTAGGCCAGCCAGCGTGGAGCTGCCCCTCAGAAAGCCAGACAGTGTCTTCAGTCTTTGACCTAATTCTATGACTGAAGGAAACTCACGAACAGTCTTGGTTCTGAATATACTGTGTAGGAATCGGGCACCGGGCTGTGAGAAATCATTTCATAAATGTGCTTGAGGAAAGTTTGTAACTGGAGAAATGAAGTGAACAAGTTCATTTGAAATTTTCAGACTTCATAAAAATAAAAACAACTCATCGGGTTGTGTAGGACCCTGTGTGTATCTTGTTTTACACGCTTCCAAGATGTACTTTGTAGAGCATAAATAGGATCTTTTAGAGTATTTCTACTAAGAAAATTACAGCAATTTTTGGGATTCCTGTTGCCTGGTTTCACTCCCACTCCCGTTGGACAATTCGATGGGGAAGCATTTCGCAATTACTCTTTTGTTTTCATGGAATCAGGACTGATGTTAGTTAAAATTTCCTATCTAGTTATCAGAACACTAATAATTAGCTAAATAAATCTCAGATATTCTCTGTAGGCCATGACTACAGACCTATCTCTCATTCAGACTTGCATCCATTCTCTACTTTACCCAGAAGCTTCTAAGAGAGCATGCAAGTTTAAATAAATCGTCTCTGGTTAACCTGTGGTTTGGCGTTTGGAAACCCTCAAATGGTTTAAATTAAAGCAATTCAGATGTTAGTATCGCATCGGAAGAACACATATCAAAGCCATCATGGCAATTTTATTAAAAATGAATAGGTTGGTTAGGACACAAATACGCAATTCTATGGACTGCCAAGAGAGTATCTCCCCAAAATAGCCCATCTTCAATGGTGGTACTGGGCTGTATCACCCAGGAAGAGGGTACAAAAGTCCCATCACATCTGTCATTAACTATGTGGTTTTTTTATACATGTTGCTCCATGTATTTTAAATAGAAGGAAAACTGGGCTACATTTCAAAACTTAAATATGGTACATGAAAAGGCTGTGTTCACATTTAATTAAATTATGGTCTACGTGCCATATGTGAATCAGACATTACCTCTATCCCAGATGGAGGTGATGAGCAGGGATAAAGAATAAAGGTCCCCTTCCCCTTTTTTGAAAGCTCATAGTGCAAATTGAGATGGTTTTCTAAGGGATGCCATCACAATGACAAACTCCTTCAGCCAGTGCTGTGACAGAGCCCTGAAATGATCACTTCTTGGCTCATTAATTCTCAGCGCTGGAAAGATAACCCCTGTAAAGGGAGGTGGCATCCACACCTCCAGAAGTTAAGACTTCAGCTCTTTCAGTTCTAACGGCTGGACTTCCTATGGTGCCCCCGTACCTGCCCCACCTTGCCCAAACCCTCCAGATCTGAAAACTGAGAGAGGCGTCTCATTCACCCCAGCGTGTTACGGAAATTTCAACGTCGTGACTAATACAACCTGAACTGAGAACAGTGGACACCGCAGTTGGCTCTCTGATCCTGAGACACAGAATACACTTTGTTCAATCCTCAACTGTATATGCCTCGGGCAGGCGTGGGGGAAGGAAGTGGCACTTTTCCATCTGAAACCAACATGTGTTTTTCTTCCCTCCGCCGCTCTGCAGTTCTTGCCATATTTTCTGAGTTCACATCTCTAATCAGTTGGTGGGAGTGTAGATTTAATGACATTTATTTTGGAAAACATGCTCTGCTAGAATTTTGTAGTAATGTAAGCCATTTAATTCTAAAATTGGCAGCTGAAACTAACACTGTGCTTGCTTAAGCAGCTACTGAAATGCTTCAGTCAAAAGCATTTTGGAGCACAGATAGTTGAGAGATGGCTGTTGGTTCTACCCTGTTCCAGAAGGGACTAGAGTGGAGCAGGGGCCCACCTCCAAAGTTAGGCACGTGGTGGTGGAGAGAAACCCTTCTGGCATCCCCTGCCTGTGCTATTTGCCATGTCTGCAGACAGTTCCTCAGTCAGAAGTGATGGCGGGATTGTTATCCTGTGCACTTTAGCTGGGGAGAGCAAACCTTCAGCTCAGTGCTGATGGAGCACCAATGCACAGAAATGAACATTCCATCCGTGTGCATCAGCCAATGGCTGAAAGGGGACAACTTGTGGGTGACTAGAAAGTCTCTCTCCCAGATCCCAGTAACTCCTTATTTATTTTAACGGAGGAGCAGGCCTTGTTGCCTCACCCCATGATGGAAAATTAATAGGCCCGTTCTCATCAAGGTCTCCTGTGGTGACCACAGCTGCTGAGAGTTCACGAGAACATTGGCCATGTCACAACCTGGAACCTGGAGGGCAGCATTCCACAACTGTAATCCTACCACTCAGGAGGAAGGTCATAAAATCAAGGCCAGATTGGCTATATAAAAAGCAAACCAAAAGCCGGGCGGTGGTGGCGCACGCCTTTAATCCCAGCACTCGGGAGGCAGAGCCAGGCGGATCTCTGTGAGTTCGAGGCCAGCCTGGTCTCCAAAGCGAGTTCCAGGAAAGGCGCAAAGCTACACAGAGAAACCCTGTCTCAAAAAAACCAAAAAAAAAAAAAAAAAAAAAAAAAAAAAAAAAAAAAAAAAAAAAAAAAAGCAAACCAAACCAAAAGTTGTAGCTTTTCTTTTTAAATATTTATTTTTATTTATGCAGATGTGTATGCCACGTGTTTAGATATACATAGGGGCCAGAAGAGGCTGTCCTATCCCTTGGAATTGGAGTTACAGGCAGTTAGGAGCTGTACAAAGTTGGTTCAAGAACCAAATTGGGTCCTCTGGGAAAGCTGCAAGAGGTGTTTACTTCTGACCCAGTTCACCAGCCTGATAGACTGTATACAAAAGAAAAAAATACAAACAAACAAAAAAAAACAGTTTCTTTTTAGAAAAGTAATGAGAAATAAAGGAAATATAAGGATGAGTATTCTTGGCCTCAGAAGTAGTCTGTGTGTGTGTGTGTGTGTGTGTGTGTGTGTGTGTGTGTGTGTGTGTGTGTGCGCGCGTGCACTCTGTAATCTGTAGCAGGGACAGACCAATCAGTAAGAGACACAGAAGTGGACAGGTCTCTGTTTGCATGAGAAATCCACACACAGTAGACTCGAATTAGAATGATGTTGACTTTTCATTCTTCTCAAAGGATGGGTAGGAAAATTATCTCTATGTAGGTTTTCTCCAGCTTCTCCCAGTCTAGCTACTACACTAGACCTTTTGAGTAACTTTCCCAAAGTGGAGAGCAACCCAGTATGTACAAAAACATGTGAGAGAATTCAGTCTACTTGTCACAATCATACCATTAGCAAGAGGGTGTGACTGGGACTGAAACAATGGAGTCAGATTGTAACACGAATCTTAAAAGGTCTTATTAAATAAAAAAACCTGGAGCCAGATATTGGGGTGAAAAACTGAGAGATCAGAAAGGCAGAAAGAAGCCAGTTACATTCTTACCCACTTAGAGACCCTCTGCAAAAGAGATCTACTTCTTGTATACCCATGCCTATATGCCTTTCTGTTCTGCCATCTCATTTCCTCTCTGCCTAGCTACATCACTTCCTCTGTCAGTCCAGCTCTGTCACTTCCTGTCTGTCTGTACAGACCTCCAGACCTTTATGGTTAACTAGTGTTGGAATTTAAGGTGTGTGCCACCATGCCTGGCTCTGTTCCCAGTGTGGCCTTGAACTCACAGAGATCCAGATGGATCTCTGCCTCCAGAGTGACAGGATTAAAGGCATGTGCTACCATTGCCTGACTTCTATGTTTAATATAGTGGCTGACTTTTTCCTCTGATCCTCAGATAAACTTTATTGGGGGGACACAGATAAAATATCACCACATCAGCTCCCTTCCCCTCTTTTCCATATTGTAATGGAGAAGAAGTGATCCGGCAGATTTCCAGGAAACAACTGGAGAAGAGAAGGAGAATGTGCCAATGAGAATGGATGGAGTTACGGTATAACCGAATCACAATCTTGCCATGCTATTGGTTAGGTCATGCTTGTCCTGAATCCATAATGTATGGTAATGAACTCATAAAGACTTTCAAATAATGCTGTAAGATTGACAATGACTGTAAATTCACCCCTTGCAAAAGGCACAAATACATATTCATAGGGTCTTTTGGAATAGAATCTGGAGTCCTGGTCAGGGCTACCCCCCCTTGGTTTGCTGTGACTCTCTTCTCACTGGCCTAGTACTCTTATGTTTGTTTATCCATTTCAGCCACAAACCCTAACAACCGTTTTGCCATATAGGATCTACAAAGTCACGCTTCACACCAGAATGGCCCTTTCCAACGCTCTTCAAGTCTTTATGTACATTTGTCCACTTCTCCTCCTAAGTATGCACTACATCTGTCTAGCCTTCACCATTCCCATCATTATGGGACGTACCCAGACTTCTCTGCAGTGTCTGTACCTTGACTTCTGACCCATTCTTCACAGGCTGGAGCTTCTAGGTTTAAGGAGCTGAGGACTAGGTCTAGGGCTTCACACATACAAATAAAAACCACTGTGGTTTTTTATTATGACAAATCTTATCCCATAAATGGCCTCTTGAAATTCCCCAAAGATGATAAGAATTGAAAAAACCAAACTCATCCCAAGGCTTGTGTCAATGTGGCTGTGTCTGTCCTCCTCATTTTCTATGACTCCCTTTTGTCTTTGACTCAGTCACCTCGAATCTCATACAAGTCACAGCCTTGCCCGGACTTACAGTCTTTGCAAATGCTTTTCAGTCTGACCAGAATGTTCTCTCCCAAACCTCCTCTTCCTTCATCATGTCTCCTCTAACTCATCCTTTAGCTAGTTCAGTATCCCCTTCCACTTGGGCAGGATGCCATTTTTCTGTATTCTTCCATTACTACCCTGCTCTACTCTTCAGATATCAAACTACAGTGATAAGATTCTTTCCTGTGTTGAGGTAAATTCTGCGAGTGTATGCCACACGGAGAATGGTGTTTTTAACATACTGGATACCAAATACATCTCTGCTAAGCAGTCTCTCTTCTATCAGCTTTAGCTAGAAGAGGATGGCCATCTCAGAATTCTGACGGTAGTTTAGCCACAATGTTCTTTTTCTTACAGTCCTCAGTGACTCAATGGTGAGTTTACTGAGTGTACAGATCATGTATATGTTGATACTTCCTAGCTATTAGAAAGCAGAATGGCTTCCCATCATGTAAGAATGAACCTTTGTCTTCTAGGCAAACTAGGGTGCTCTAAGACAGGTAGATGATCCAGGTTTCTCTCTCTCTCTCTCTCTCTCTCTCTCTCTCTCTCTCTCTCTCTCTCTCTCTCTCTCTCTCTCTTTGTTTTGTTTTTGTTTTTCGAGACAGGGTTTCTCTGTGTAGCTTTGCGCCTTTCCTGGATCTCACTCTGTAGACCAGGCTGGCCTCGAACTCACAAAGATCCACCTGCCTCTGCCTCCCAGGTGCTGGGATTAAAGGTGTGCACCACCACCGCCTGCCCAGGTTTCTCTTATTTTACTCAGGGTTCTTCAGACAAATAGAATCAGACAGATACACCCACGTAATTAATTTAGTTAGAGGGTTTTTTTTTTTTTTATGCAACTTACTCAGGAAAAGGAATTGGCTCACAGGTTGTGGAGGCTGAGAAGTCTTGCAGTCTGCTGTCTATCAACTGGAGAGCCAGGGGAGCTGGTAGTGCAGTTGGAAGGCCTGAGATCCAGGAATTCTATGGTGTAGCAACCAGTTGCTATCTGAAGACCCATAAACCATTCATGTTAGGAATGTGAGGCAGTAGATATGCCATTTTTAATAGTTTGGCAGGAAGTAAATTCGACCTTCCTTTTCATTCCGTTCAGACCCTCAATGGAGTGAACGATGCACACTCACCCATACTGGGAAGGACTTTCTGATTTATTTGGTTTACAAATTCAGTTGCTACCATTCTGAAACACCCAGAAAGCCTGTTTACCCAGGTATCTGGGCATCCTGCAGCCTTGTTGCATTTGCATAGAGCTGTAAGCATCAATATAGCCAGGTATTTGGGTATATTGTATCTCAAGAACATTTCACCGCATCAGGATTCTAGGGATGAAGATTCCCATGCTCTCCCAAACCACAGTTCATTTATGTGGTTCCAGTCACAGTTCTCAGGGAATTACTCAATGGTAACGAAATATCACTGACAGCTTTGAAGAAATACTACAGACACCTTTTCTGTGACATATTTCACATATGCCACTTAAAGTTACAACCAACATGCTAAGAGAAATATAAAGCTTCTAAGAAATGTAAGTAGCTGGAATTGCCAGGCTGTCTAAAATGTAATAAATGTAATTTTCAGTGATTTGAAACACTGCTAGGTATGGTTTAAATTGAAACAATGTTTCTATTTCTTGAACCTGTCTGTGAACTCTTTGTGTGCAGTGGTGTGTGTGTGTGTGTGTGTGTTTGTGTGCATGCATTTGTTTTTACTACGTACTTTGAAAATTAAAGCTGTGCTTAATTAGTGTAGCTGTGTGTTTATTCTTATTCTTTCTTGCTTTAGATTTATTTTGTTTTTATTTATGAGTAATGTGTATGTGTGACTGTATGTATGTGTGCTCACACATGTTGGGATGACTATGGAGGTCAGAAGGGAGTATCAATCTTCTGGAGCTGGAGTTGCAGGCATTATGGGTGAACCTGCAGCCCTGGTATCTGAGAAACCATCAAGTACTCTTAACCAGTGAGCCATTTCTTCAGCCTTTATTTTATTTTTATTTTGGTTTTTCGAGACAGGGTTTCTCTGTGTAGTTTTGGAGCCTGTCCTGGATCTCACTCTGTAGACCAGGCTCACCTTGAACTCACAGAGATCCACCTGCCTCTGCCTCCTGAGTGCTGGCATTAAAGACATGCGCCACCGCCACCTGGCTACCAGCCCTTATTCTTGTTCTTTGAGATCACATCCAAATACTATTGTATATTTCAGACGCCGCAAGTACAATTAGCAATGGAAGTCAATGATAGTATTGCCCATAATAAAAAGACAAATTACACCTGAAAATGGGGGGAAAAAAGCTAAAATGATGTGTTTGGATCTGTAAATTATTTGTCAAATACTTGGTGTAACAGCCTCAGGTCAAGTGATTGTTAAGTCATTCGAAAGAAGTAATTTAGAAGTAGGACAGATACATTTTTGGCTCACAGTTTCAAAGGTCACAGTCCACAATCGGCCGTCTCCACTGTTCCTGGGTTTGTGGCTTGGCACATCATCATGGCTCAAGTAAGCTCTACTCACCTCTGAAGTATCTCCTCTGTCTCATCAATGTGACAATGGAGAGCCACCGTGCCACTTGGTGTCTTGAGAGTTAAGATAGGATAATAACAGATTCTGGTGCTTTGCTATATCAACCTAAATGTAGCAGGAAGCTAAACAAGAGTGTCTCCCTGTTCCTGATGGAAGATGGACTGAATCACTTTGTTAAGTTCTCTTAACTTTGGTCTTCCACATGCTGCTGACAAAGCTCTGTGTGCCTGTGCTGGACTTGTTATACCCAGAGTCTAGTCTAGTGAGCGTAAGGACACCTCAAGAGAAACCCTCCTCTGCAAACAGATGTGAGCTTCTACTCACACAGCATTCAAGAAGCTATGTTATTAGTGTCCTTATAGGTGAAAATAGGAAGAAAAACGAGTCATTTTTGCCTTATCAACCTATTAGTAGATAAAGAGAAGGAAAACCACAAAATAATGTAGGAAAGACAAAAATTTTGGTGGAGTAGATATGATGAAGTTAGGGGATAAATTTTAAATGCTATAGATTCAGTCCTAAAGTTAAAATGAAATGAACAGACGAAAAGCAAAAGTAGCCTCACAGAGTTATGACTATTTGACAGTGGAGTTCTAGTTCGTTCTTAAATGACAATACTCTCTGGGATATACCTTAGCTGTCACTGTCAGCGACCGTTCATGCAATTTAAAATCGGAGGGGTACCACAGGTAGAGACCATAATACACAGTGCGGTTTTCATTTTCTTTACACATTATCTTTTAATACCTGTTAATAATTTGATAATAAATGATACTTCTTTACATGGTCTTCATGTTCAAAGAAGATTATAATGCTTGGCACCCGGAGTCTGAGCACTCTAGAAGCCAATGCAGGCGGATTGTAGGCTACACAGTGAAACACCGTCTATAAAAAAGATAGAGGGACATTTCAAATATTTTATACGGTATGCTATTGACACTGATTGCCTGATGTAAGGAAGTATTCATATCTAAACCAAAAACACTGTTCTC
Source organism: Peromyscus californicus insignis (assembly GCF_007827085.1). Classification (NCBI taxonomy): domain Eukaryota; kingdom Metazoa; phylum Chordata; class Mammalia; order Rodentia; family Cricetidae; genus Peromyscus; species Peromyscus californicus. The sequence continues at coordinate 43,908,929 of NW_026294469.1, forward strand.
CTTAACTTGTCTAGCCCTACTTTCTGACTGTCAACATTCCAGCCTTAGTTGGTTTATTGCTTGGAAAGGAAGAAAGGGTGATGATCAGTCATAGTGTCAGCACAGGATTTAGAAAATCCTCAAATGTCCACGCATTTTGGGGAGGGTGTGTGTGTTTCAAGTCCCACCCCCATTGTTGAGATGTCAACCCTGAGACTGCAGACGGTTCAGCTTCCAAGGTGTAATTTGCCTAAGTAGGTAGTTTCCAGTACAGTACGATTCCCCAGAGTCTCAGGCAGCAACTTACTGACACGTGGGCCGGACGTCAGTTTTATGGCAACTCTTGAATCATGCTTTTTTGTTTTGTTTTTCGAGAAAGGGTTTCTCTGTGTCACTCTGTAGACTGCTTGCAAGTTTACTTTCTGCGCATGTGAAGTACCCCAGGAAAAGCAAACCTTTTGATTTCCTCTACATCTGCATGGCTTCTGACACATGCAAAACCCAGTACATTTTAAGCAAATCTCCCCAGCCAATTCTATGACCGCTGGTATAACCTTTGCTTTGGGATAGGAACTTGTAACCCTTGGTAACTGGAAATCATGGAGAGCGAATTCTCAGTCCTTGGCTTCCCAGGCCAAGTGCATTTGCCGCTAATGTGAACTGTGTATCTCTCAGGGGGTGGTAACACCAGTGTGCTTCTCTTGTTTCCCTGTTCTAGAGCATGGTGCTAGTCAGTCTTCAGGGATCTGACAGATTGATAACCACTCTTGCATCCCTTCACGTTCTCAGCCAGTGTGTCTAAAATCTGCTCATTCAACACTGCTGAATGACACCCACATCAGGAACTTAAGAGTAACGCCGAGGATTAATATCCCTTTCTTTGATTACCTTTGCCTCTTCAGTCACCAGTTTCCAGTAAACTTTTTTTTAAGGCTTCTTTTAATATTGTATCACATCACCAGGGCTTAGTCATGACACGGAAAAATTTCTGCGATCTCCTCCCAGCCTGGCAGTGAAGAAATCCAAATGTTTTTGAAAAGCGTTTGGCAGTCACGTGATGTTTGAGATGTTCTCATACAACTCTGTCTCATAGTCATCGGGCTGTTTTTCTCTTCCAAAGTGAGGAAATTTAATTTTAGGGCAGCCTCGGGCTTGTGGACATAAACTGTGTAACAGCACAGCCTTTCAGAGGCTTTGCAACTGCGCTGTGTGTTGCTGTCCCGTCAATGTCTTCAGTAAGGACTACAGATGACCCGGGGTGAAAGCGCACCCTAGGGAAGGGAAGTCCTATGAGGCCCAGCTCCTGCTCTCCTGTCACAGCAAGACGCCTTGCCCTTGGCTCTCTTCTCCTCCCCGTCCTTTCCCTACCGCCCTTCTCCATCCTCAGTTTTTCTTCTTTCTATTTTCTCATGCATTCCACAAGTTTAGGTATAAGTATCAGACTCTCCTGCCCTATGGAGTTGGGGCTACCCCAGGTTCTCTGTCCGTGTCAGCCACAAAGGAGACAGGCTACTCCTTTAACAAGGGCCAGTGAGGTCGCTCTGAGCCTCTGAGTTAACTGAACCTGTGACAATGGACTTTTGTGGGTATGCATAGTTTTCACGAGGCCACCGCAGGACTTACTGGGCGAGCGAGGCATTTTCATAAAGAGAACTGAAACCCTGCAATGATAGCTCACTGAACATGGATTAAAGATGTTTTATTAAAACTTTATTTTTCCTGGGGGGAAAATCATCTTATTTTAAGAAATTAAAGCCTAAATCCTTGTCCTTACATGTCCAATTATCTTTCATGGCCATATGTGTGAAGCAATCACATTTAAAAATTACAAACAGAGCTCAGTCGTAAAAGTAATTGCAACAATAAACATAGGAGGAATTCCAATCTTGCTAATCAAGCCACGCCTTATGATCTCCAGTGGGCCTGTGTGTAGTTCTAGCTAGTTTCCTACAAAGGTGTTTATGTTTGGTGCGATACGAGAAGATCCTAAATCATATCCCCCGCTTAGAAGTTTATTTTCATTTTTTTTTGTCCAGTGTGGTGACACATACCCTGAATCCCAGGACTCAGGAGACAGAGGCTTACAGATCTCTGCAAGTTCGGGGCCAGCCATTGCGGTCCATTGGTGTATGGCCAGGTCTCACTTGGAGAGACGATTCCGAGTTATCCCGGACTGCAGCACATTTCTTGGCATCCCTGAAAGAGAGGGAGGGAGGGAGGGAGAGAGAGAGAGAGAGAGAGAGAGAGAGAGAGAGAGAGAGAGAGAGAGAGAGAGAATTGAGAAGTAGGAACACTTGCCAGCCTGGCAAGAGGGGAAACAGTAGATGTCAGCACCTCATTCCACTCAAGCATTGAACTTTCCCTGAGTTTCTCCTCCATTCCCTGCACTAACTGTGGGTGAATTAGGGACAGAGTGTGTGACCAGGAAGGGACATGGACACAGCAGGAAGGGAGAATACCAAAGTAAAAGGTGACAGATCTGTATGCTCAGCACAATCAGAAAAAAGACCGTGACGAACTTTTGATGCAGGAGGCGAAAGCCCAGAGGAAGAGAAAACACTGAATAGAGAGGGAAGGTCTTCAGAGGGGATCTCCAATAATGCCCCGAGTGTGGATGAGTGAAGGAGAAGGCTGAATCTTTTCAGGGACTGGGAGAATCGTAGGAAGGCTCCTGGCTTTCATGGGCAGGCTGTGAGTGAAGCGGGAGGGTTTCTTGCACCTCCCATGAGTCATTTAGGGGAGAAACATTGAGCTATGATGGATGCAAGAGAGAAGCATCTCAGGAGGTGCCCAGATGCCAGGTGCATTACTGTAGACAGGAACCAAAGCATAGCAACAGATTTGGGACAGAAAGTTTAAAGCGTATTAGGGAGCTCATAGGCTCAGTATGTCTGAGAGGTCACCACAAAAACTAGAAGGTCGCAAAGACTAGGAAGGACATAGGCTATGAGGAAGAGAAAACAAATCCATGTTTTTTGAGAAGTTTCAGATAAAGACCCCTAGGACTTCGAGGGGGAAGTGCAAACACAGAAGGAGAGAGGATGACTTGGTATGATCAAGTCCATGTTCCAGGCCAGACAAGAATCCTTTGGACTGCAGGGACTGGAGCCATCGTTTCCTTTTCACGCTTTTCTCATCAGCAGCCCCTCTTTCTGTACTGGAGGGGTATGTATGGTGTCTTTCTTTAGGAATGACGAGGAATTCACCTTTGTCTCCTCAACACCATCAAGTTTGGGGTTCTGCACACAGGTGAGTGAATGCGAATTTGTGAAACGAAGTTTACACGGTTCACTGATTCTAGGAATGAGCTAAACTTGGTAACTTCCTAATAAGTTTTCTTATTAAAACTGCTTGTTTTCCTGGCAAGTTAGTGAGAGAATTGGGGGCAGTGCTGCTACTTCCTTACCTAAAAATCCTTGACTGCTTTGTCTCTTTTTCTTAGAAATAAACATCTGTTTCTGAAATGAACTGCATGGCGAAAAATTGGAGGTGGCCTGGCCCTCTCTCCAGATTCAGGAATCATCTCCAAAGTGAAGGTGGGAGATTAAAGAGCCAGAGGTAAAGGAAGTACTGGGTGAAACAGTGTCTTCTGGACATGGCAGGGCAGCTGCACTCATGAAGTCCCCAGCGGTTGTGGCTGCCTGTGTAAGACCCGCACAAGATCAAGCCAGCCTGGATGCCGGGGGGGGGGGGGGGGGGGGGGGATGCTTAGCCGAAGCACTGTTGACAATTGATGGTTGCTGGGGAACTGGTGGTTTTATTTAAGGGTGTGGCTCCTGCTAGGTTGACCACACTCCAGTGGATGGTCCCATACTCGTGTGTGTGTATGGGCAGCACAGAGTCAACACAGCCAGTTACTGTTTAGAACAGGACATGGAGGTTGGGATATGGGTGGGGGAAGGTAGATATGGGACGATATGGGGGAAATGGGTGGGTGGATATGTTCCAACTGCATGGTATGCATGTTTGAAATTCTCATGGTTTTAATACAGATTATATTTATAGTGTTTAATACAAATATATATATATATATTTCAAGATAGGATTTCTCTGTGTAACAGTCCCAGCTGTCCTGGAACTTGTTTGGTAGACCAGGTTGGCCTCGAACTCACAGAGATCCACCTGCCTCTGTTTCCCAAGTGCTGGGATTAAAGGCATGCACCACTGCACCTGGCAAAAGTATTGCATTTTTAACAATCATAAGTAAATAGGAAGTGGTCATCCATGTCCTATCTCAGATAAGATTATAGTCCACTATATTTGTCAGTTTTTAGTCAACTTGTCCCAGCATCTTCTGAGAAGAGGGAACCTTAATTGAGAAAATGCCACCATCAGATTGGCCTGTAAGCAAATCGGTGTGCATTTTCTTGATTAACAGTTGGTGTGAAAGGGCCCAGTCCAGTGTGGGCAGTTCCATCCCAGGGCAGGTGGTCCTGGAGTATGTAAGGAAGCAGGCTGAGCAAGCCTTGGGGATCAAGCCAGTAAACAGCATTCTATCATGGTCTCTGCTTCTGCCTCTGGATTTCTGTTCTACTGAAGGTCCTGCCTGAGCTTCCCTCAAGGATGGACTTTAATCAGAACAAGTAAGCCAAATAAATCCTTTCCTTGCCATGTTGCTTTTAGTTATGGTGTTTTCACAGAGCAATAGAAACAAGCAAATGAAGAGTTGATATGTATACACATACACACACACACACACACACACACACACACACACACACACACACACACGCATAAGGTCTCCTTCTAAGTCACAGAATAAGAAACATGTCTCCCTCTCACCCCTTTAAGACTCATAGTGTTTTCTTTTAGTTCGATAATTTTTGCATTTCTGAGATTATGGAATTCTCCTAAATTGCAAGGTTCTGCTAGGTTTTGTTTTACTTCCAAAGTAGTTGTAACAACAGACTGCAGGTAGCTAAATGATAAAAGCTTCAACAGTGTTTCTCAAAATGTGGCCTTCAGATCATCATCATCATCATCATCATCATCATCATCACCACCACCACCACCACCATCACTTGAGAATTTAAAGACACAAATTTTCGAGTAGCATCCTGGACCCATGGAATCAGAACTCAGAGATAATGCTGACTGGTCAACATTTTCACAAGTCTTCCAGATGATTCATGTGCCAGGCTTTTTCTTTTGGGGGCTACCAAGCACCTCCCAAATCATGACATGGAGACTTGTTATTAGTTTTGAATGCCTGGCCTACTTTAGGCTCTTTTCTGGCTACCTCTTTTAGCTTAAATTAACCTGTTTCTCTTTATCTGCCTTTTGCCTCAGGGCTTATTACCTTTCTTACTTCTGTATTTCTTACTTTCACTGCTTCTGGTATCTGTCTGTCTGGCATCTGCCTGGCTTCTTGCCCTGGGCATGCCCCTTGTTCTCTCCTCTTGTTCTTTTTTCTCTCATCCCCCCTCTTTCCAAGCCTGTAACTCCCTTCCTATTTATTCTCTCTGCCCGGCAGCCCCACCTACCCCTCTCCTGCCTAACTATTGGCCGTTCAGCTTTTTATTGGACCAATCAGGTGCCGTAGGGGGGCAAGGTGAAACAGTTGCAACCCACTTTTACATAATTAGCCAAATGCAGCATAAACAAAAGTAACACGCCTTTACACAGTCAAAGTAATATTCTGCAGCATAAACAAATGCTTACCTAGTTAAATATTCCACAACACATTCACATGCACCAAAATTTGAGAATTATTAGTGAATGGTATGGCCCCTTAAATTAGTCCCTTGAACGTTTGATCTTTAAACTTGGGCTTGCCTAAGAAACTCTTAGATCTGTGAAAGCACTAACCTGGCCCCATCCACTGATGTGCCGATGCTGGAGTCCCATGCATTGTGAACCTTTCATGGTTAGTCATTTCTGTGAGACAATGCTACCTCATCCCATTGACAACGATCCTCTCAAAATGCTCTTGAAATTGCTTGCTAAAAGAGCTGTAAAAATTGTGTTGAGTCTATAGATGTCGGATGAGCAAAGACTCCATCTGATGAAATGTGTAGACTTGTGAAATAGCAAAAGCATTTGCTAGGTAGTCTTGGTAAAAGCAGACACGCCATGCAAGAGTCACCTTCCTTGCCCGACAAGCACTGATTCACGGTAACTTGCAAAGTGGGGCTGAAGCAAAACTAAGTGAACCGGATGGAAAATTCCCTTCTGAATTTTGGATTCAGTTTAAGAAAACATGGTGTGCATGCAGATTTGAATTCCTTGTCATAAATACAAATTTTATAGTGTTCCATGGAAAAAAAACCCTTATATTTAATATTCCCTACGTTCTTAAATACAAGACAATACATCTAGAAGCCATTGTCTTAGAATGGCTTGGTGACAGTTGATTGCCCACAGATCTAGGTCCCCCCGATTCACCAAGAGCTGAGAAAGTTCGGCTTTCAAAGAACCTACATGGGAATGTCAAAAACTGAGTCAAATGAAATCTTTCTGTTGATAAGTCAGGTATCGTAGTTATTTTTGTTGCAATGATGGAAATCTGGCATACTCAGGGATTCAGGATCAGTATATAATTAGCACATATACAGGGTCACTGGATTTGTAAATATGACTCAATTGACTACTGTCCTTCCCTAACCTCTACTCCTGAACTGCCTTTAAGAGGGTCATTTCTGGGGGTGGACACCGACTTTCTAGGTTTTTCATGGACACTCTCTCATTTGAAGTTTCTGTGTCATTAGAATGCAATTTATTAGTGTATTTGTTTTCTTATTCATCTAACATTTACAAAGCATTCAATCTGTTTCTGACATTGCAACTCTCTGTCATTCTCTGCCTCATACATGGTGGATGCTTTGGTCAGTCATCATACTCAGTGGATACTTTTGATAGCTCTGTCTTCTTACCGACATCCTTTTAAACATAACTTTCCTAGTTTTGTATATTTGATCAAAAACCTACAATACCTTACAAAATAGCATAAGGGTGTCTGAAAAGACGAACATCTACCTTTTAATGTTGGAAAAATAAATGATTTGAAAACTGCTATTCATTTTTGCTTCTACATCTGAAAATATTTGTTTTTGTATTGTCTTTTGTTTTTACTAAAATATCAACTGTTTTTTTTTCACTCATTTTTTAAAAAAAGCCATTATGGAATGACAATGTCAATCACTCTTCTAGATCCTAAGGATCAATTAGTGAACAAAAATGAGAAAAAACGATTTCTTTGCTCTGGCAGCAACCACATTCTAGATAGGAGAGAGATCACTGACACCTGGGTCAGCTTTGTGGCATGTTAGGAGATGGTGCATAATAAGGAGAGAGAAACACAAGGGTTGGCAGGGTCTGGGAGCTGGAGGGCATTCCAGAGTTCTCAGTGTGGAGCAAATAGTCCCATACTGTTTTCGAAGAAATTCTTCAGTGTTTCTCACGCTAAAAGCAGACATTTCCCCTGAAATGTCATCTATAGTAAGCAAAGTGGATGTTTCTTTAGCTACAGAGGCTAAATGCAGCATCTAGACAGGCATCACCCTGAATGTACCATCTGCATTTCCAGGCCCTGGTACTCTCCTTCATCAGATGAACAGACTATTGGGCTGGAAAGATGTTAAGAGTGCCAGCTGCCCTTCCAGAGGACCGGAGTTCAATTCTCATCACCTACATGCAAGCTCTAACCCCAAGAGATCCTATACTCTCTTCTGGCCTCTTAGGGTACTGTACCAACTTGGTGCACAGACATACATGCAAACAAAATACTTATTCTCATAAAATAAAAAGAAAAAAATTAAAACAAGGCTAGCTAGGGCTCTGCTTGAACAGGGTACCATGCCTGGTGATTCAGCACAAAAAGTCCTGGAGCTTGGAAATGAAATAAGGCACGGTGGGACTGCGGTCTATGGATCTATGGGACTGTGGAGCTGTGGGACTGTCGACTGTAGGACTATGGGACTGTGGGACTGTGGACTGTGGACTGTGGAACTGTAGACTGTGGACTGTGGGACTGTGGAGCTGTGAGACTGTGGGACTGTGGACTGTGGACTGTGGAACTGTAGACTGTGGACTGTGGGACTGTGGAGCTGTGAGACTGTGGGACTGTGGACTGTGGACTGTGGGACTGTGGGACTTGGGACTGTAGACTGTGGAGTTATGGGACTGTGGAGCTGTGGAACTCTGGGACTGTGGACTGCTGATTGTGGGACTGTGGGACTGTGGACTGTGGACTATGGGACTGGACTGTGGGAATGTGGGACTATAGACTGTGGGAATGTGGACTGTGGGAATGTGGACTGTGGGACTGCGGATTGTGGACTGTGGGACTGTGAGACTGTGGACTGTGGACTATGGGACTGGACTGTGGAACTGTGGACTGTGGACTGTGGGACTGTGGACTGTAGATGATGGAACTGTGGACTGTGAGACTGTGGCTGTGGGACTGTGGGAGTGTGGACTGTGGGGCTGTGGGAGTGTGAGACTGTGGACTGTAGGACTGTGGACTGTGGGACTGTGGACTGTGGACTGTGGACTGTGGGACTGTGGGAATGTGGACTGTAGGACTGGACTGTGGACCGTGGGACTGTGGGACTGTGGACTGTGGGACTGTGGGACTGTGGGACTGTGGACTGTGGGACTGTGAGACTGTGAGACTGTGAGACTGTAGGACTGTGAACTCTAGACTGTGAAGTTCCTCTCAGTCCTTTAGTTGAAGTCCAACCACACTTCTTTTAAAAAGACTGAGAACTCCTTTCTTGCTCAGGAACAGGGAGAGTCTTCCCTTGGGAGATGGCAAGGGCCATTTTCCTTTCAAAGCAGCCAGTAGGCACAGCCAGCAAGACATTTCAGGGACACCTTGCTTTATGTGGTGATTATTTTTGAGTGTAAATTTAGCAATAGAGGGTAGAGTTTCCATCTGGCCTCAAAAATTAGTTCTGACTGCTGTCAACTTATTAATTAGAAAATCAGTTTCAGCTATTGTAAAGAATGGCTGCTAATTTCATCGGTATTGCTTGTTAGTATTCTAGAAATTTTGACCTACACTAATAAGACATGAAACATAAGGAAAAGTAAAACTATCACAAGACAATATTATTACTTAGGAATGTCAAAATAACCAGCTGAAAGACCTTCATAATTCAACGATTCAACTAAGGCGTGACTACTAGGTACCACCTAAAGATCTAGGAAATTATACACTAACGTGCAACTTGAAAATGGAGTGAGCAAAAAGAAATTCAAATGGTGAAATGAAAAATCATAAACCTTTTAGTAATCAATACACTAAGAAATATTTAGAACTTCTGTATTGAAAATGTTAAATGCTTTCTATGAAATACTAAACAACCTGGTAGATGGCTGTCCAAACTGCACAGTGAGGTTGCAGGAAGCAGAGTTGTAGATTCTGTGAGTATACTAGCTTACCTTTCATTATTTTTTGAGGTGTAAAGGCTGTATTAACATTATTTTTAGATTTGTTTAGCTTTGTTTTATGTGTTTGAGTGTTTTGCCTGCATGTATGTGTACCGCCTGCATGTATGTGTACCGCCTGCATGTATGTGTACCACATGCATGCAGTACCCAGAGAGCCCAGAAGAGGGCATCAGATTCCTTAGAACTGGAGTTATATATGTCATAAGTTACCATGTAGGTGCTGGGAATGGAGCTCAGGTCCTCTGGGAATGTTGCCAGTGCTCTTAACTACTGAGCATCTCTCCAACCCCTATGTTAACATTTAAGCCCCCTAAACAGTTAAGGATACAATGTAAGAGTTGAAGTCAACAAGAATGAGTTACAGTTTTATGATACAGTGAGCAAGAAGTAAAGAATCAATTGAGTTGCATCCATCTTTTTCTATACTGCACATATCTATCTGTCCTCCCTTTTCTTCCACTGTCCTTTCTCCTTGGCAACCTCAAGCTTACTTTGGCTGGCTCAACACTCCCTTCTCACAGTGCCTGGGAACTTCTCAGTGCAGGGATGCTAGACTTAGTGGTATTATAGACACCCTCATTTATTTGATGCCATGCATGAGAGCATCGCCTGGCCTGCGTTTTTATCACAGCATCTGAAAATGCATGGCCGGATCTCTGAGAGGTGAGGATGCAGATGACTTAACTTCAAGAGAGTTCTTAGGAATGGGGAAGAAGAGCTCGAGGGCTCAAGGAAGTAGCAAGACATAAATCAGGGTGTGAGTAATGCTCAGTCTTTCCCCGAAGATTGTTAATCTGCCTTCACTAGAGGCAGCCTTCTATGTCTTCGTTTATGGGTGGACAGTCAGCTGTGCTTCATATGAAAACCTGTCTTCAAAGGCAGCCAAAGCAAAACCACGGATGTGACTAAAAGATAGATTCAAAGGCTATTGTAATGGCAGCTGACATAAAGCATGTGTTAGGAAAACTCCATTGCCAGTGGATCGATCGCTTTCAAGTGTCAGCTAATGCTGAGAAGGCAGAGACTAAACATCTTTCAGAGTTTGTGGAAACTCAAACTTTGATAAGGCAATTTACAAAGATGAAATGATTTTTTTTAAAAAGGGACTTAGTTTAAAGAGGGACTTGAGTTGTCTCTGATAGTGTACGTGGAAAACAGTATTACAGTATTCTTCACGGTTGTTGTACAAGGTAAAAGGTTACGATAGTACCTTGCTGAGGCTTCATCTCCTCCATACTCCCCACATAGAACATATTTAGAAACTTTACCCTGTTAGGCATGATGGTATATGCCTGTTATCCCTGTACTCAGGAGGCTGAATCTGCAGAGCCAGAAGTTCAAGGCCTACCTGAGCTGCATAGCAAGACCTTGTCTCAAAAGAAAAGAAAAGAAAAGCATACAACACAAACCAAATCAAACTAAACCAAGACAAAGAAACAACCAAACAGACATCTAACCAACCAAACAAAAAACCCAACTAACTAAACAAACAACCAAACACACATACACACACACACACACACATCAAAACAGCCAACCAAATAAACAAACAAACAAAAAAAGTCCAATATGGTTCGGGACCAGGAAGTGGAGGCAATATCTCTAAATAGATAAGAGACAACTTACAATGAAATGGAAAGCTAAAGTGAATGTTTAATACTCTTGAACAGCTGAAATTGACATTTAGTAAGCACTTTCAGTGTGCTGTGCACTGATTCCGGCCCTGTCTCCACATAAAAACATCTGCCTTTTATAACTGTGGGGGTAATAAGATCCTCATTTGACCAAAAGAGACCGTTGACTGTGGAAGTTGAGCACACATGAACTTAAATTCAGATTTCAGGCAAGTGTATTTGAAAGTTCTTTTTTTTTTTCTTCCCCACACTGGAGGTAAGCACATCTTTAGTGATGTAGATTTATTGCTGCTTCCATTCTAAACAGAAGTTTTCTGAATGGGAGCTTTCTTTGATCCTGCAGGAATCCGATGCCAACCCCACACGGACGGGAGGCGTCAGGAGGAGAAAGAGTTGTAATATTCAATGGTCTGCGACCAATGCGCCAGGAGTCATCGTCTTTCATCCTGACTGTGTGGACGCATTTTAAAAATGACATCTATTACCACATTAGAGGCAGCCCATAATAGTGCCTTATAGAGTGTTTGTCTCAATTGTGGTTATTTAATGTCCCTATACCAAATTTCAAAGGGCTCTTATGGTCAACAGACATAGGGAAATAGATGGAGACAGAGTTGCTTACAAGTTCTCAAAGCCTGGCCCCCTCTCTCCCTCCCCCAACAACCTCTCGCCCTCTTTCCCTCTGTAATTTATTTTCTAAGGTCTCTAATTTTCTGGTCTTAGAAGTTTCCTCTCTAAAGAAGAGACATTGCATAAATTCTGTGATCGGCACAAGTAAGACTCGAGTGTTAATGACATTGTTATTACGAAGAGGGGGGAAAATACATAAATCCACTTGATCCTGGCCCACGTGCAAAGGCACATTAATGGTCCCCAGGTTCCAACTCCATGTTAAGCTCTGACTCAGGGCAAGTTTGAAAGCTGAGCTAAAGCCATGACTAAGGAAGCCAGACTAGAGCTGATGACAGCGCCCCTCTTCAGCGGTACCAGTAGGTACTAAGGAGGATGGAGGAAGCCTCCGGAGACAGCGACTGCGTGTGCTGCTGGAGGTCCTGACCTTCCGAGGAGCAGAGGAATATCGTGTTTCATACTGTGGTTACATCTGTGGTTTCTAACTGATTTTTTTAAACCCGCCTTTCTTTTTTCTTTGGGCACAGGGCATGGTTCTAATGATATGTAAACAAAATAAAAAATAATGAGCAATAACTTTTACTGTTCTAATTTAACATTATTAAAACGACACAATATTGCCTTGGAAGAAAGTGGCAGAGGGCAAATGCTGTTAAGCAGAAAAAAATTAAGTACCAATATGCTGGTATATTATTATCTACACACTTGGCTAGACTGCACTCTGTGTGCCTGCCACAGGCAAGCTATGTCTACGTGAAGATAAAAGAAATCTAGAAGAACGTCTGTTTGACTATTCCTGGATTGTTCTGACACTTTTAAGAGCTGAAGGAATTTCAAGTACCCTGAGCCTTTCCCAAGGCAGACACTCAACTCCTGCTGCCAGGGATTCCAGGTACGTGAACCAATCAAAACACCCAAGTGGGTTCTTGAAAGGACCATTCATAGGAACATGAACCAGTTCTAAATATTGACAAATGTTGACTTTGGATTCAGTGTCAAAAACATGTCACCAGCTTCGGCAAAGGAGGGGAAAAAAAGAATAAACAAAATAAGTATAACAGTCTTGAATATTTGTTGGATCTGGGGCTGTAGGGATTTATGGTCTTAGGATTTTGATTCTGTATATTTTTGACATTTTTAACGGGAAAGTTCATTTTGAAGAGTCATCACTTCAAGAAAGGCTTGTTTGATGAGTTCCTCACTTCCCTACATGCCTGGACATGGGTATGTGTACTTTGTTGGACTATAGTCAACGAAATGTCCCAAACCCTTTCATTGCAGTTGAGTCTTTGACATTGCATACGGCTTGAAAGCATGCTTTGGGGATTCTTCCTAGAATGGCAATATTTGTGGAGTGCTGGGATTTGCCAAGTTTTGATTATGGCCTTTGTGAAGAAAAGTACCTTGCAGACAGAGCTCCCATCTGTACGTGAGCAACTGGGACTTTTCTTCAGAGTTGTCAACACATTTTGAAAGTGGTGTTGCAAACGTTGGGTTACCTCAGATGGGAGCCCAGCGGTATAGCTAACACAGCACACAGATGGGAAAGCCGCTGGAGAGACGGTGATTGCAAGATGCCTCTGCAAACTAGCACACAGGACTGAGACCTCACTGCCCCTCCGCGTGACCCCTGGTTAGAACCTTAACTGGGAATGGATCACCTTCAGGTCTCTGCACTCATCTTCAGGGATTCATTCCTCAGCGTTTGACACCACCCATCTTGCCCAAGGCAAGCTAATAGAAACAAAATTTCAAGTCTTGGCGAGTTTCCTGGGTCTCCTCCTGGGCCAGTGAGAAGGCAGCTAGCCATGCACATTGTACAGCTTGTTTAATTGTTAGGTTGCTTCCCCGAACGTGAGCGTCAGGTGCCCACCCCTCTGGATGCTGACTTTTCTCATTTATATTTCTTATTTTCTGTCATTAAATCTCTCAGAGAGCCACCTGGCTTGCTAGGTCGAATGGTGCTAGATGGGGTTTCTTTCCCTATTGAGATAGATGTTTGGGGGGACATCATGCACCTTCTCATTCTACTTTGTGAATCTGAAGACGTCCTCGCTAGCTCTGGCAGATTGGAATCCTTTTTCTACTCTTTTCAAACCTGGTTTGGGACTGGTTTTCTGTGCTGATGTCCTTACCTTCTCCTCCTTTGGTTAGGGTTGCTCTTATTTCCAGCTTGTCCTCTCTGGAGGACTTTACTCTCCGGCCAACAGTCAGGGCTCTCCTTCTATCATGTCCATCCCGAGTATCAAACGCAGGTCACTAGGTCCTTGTGGCAAGGACCCTCACCTGCTGAGCCATCTTGCCAGCCCCCATCTAACTTAAGCACAGCCAAGGAGCTTACAAATGAGTGTTAAACTTCTGTTTTCAGTTGAAAAAAAAAAAAAAACAGTGGTGTGTTTTAGTGAGAGGCAGGATGCAGAGGTGGGACCTCCCACTTTGTATTTACACAGATTTGCACATTGGATCAAAGAACAGACGGTCCACTGCCGTTTGGACGGAGAATTGTCTTAGGACGCTTGCCCTCTCACAGCTTTATAAGGACATAGCTCTCAAGTCAGGCCCCAAAAGTTGCTCTGCTGCCTTGTTTTGTGCAGGTCTGGTGAAGCTGAGACAGTTTTAGCCGTCAGTAATAAAGAGGGGGATGGGATCCATCCTACTTCTGAAATGGCCCCAGCTGTTCTGTAAGACTCTGATGCACTGAAACTGGTGATTGCGGCTGAAGACAGTGTGAGCTGGCTCTTTGGGAGGCCACTGATCTCTGCTCAGGGAGTGCACTTGTGGCGGGTTCCTCCTCGTGAACTTGAATTTGTGCACCAGCCTCTCTCCCACACGTGGTTGAGACAGGCTGAGTAATGCTTTGGATGTATCTGTTCCATTTGCTAACATTTACTACTTCTCCGGATCAGAGTAAAGATTTGTTTAATTTATCAGCTTTCTAATCTGTGCTGAGCAACTAACTAAAGACTAGCCACATGTTTTCTACAGGTCCTGTGTCTGCAAAAGGCAACCATGTTGAAAATCACGATGTGAGTGAAGAAAGATCCAGAATAGTCTGACTTTTCTGTCGATACGGTAGATTTTTTTTTTTCCTGTTTACCATACTACGGCTCCCACCCTTTAATACAGTTCCTCATGTTCTGGTGACTGCCCCCTCCAACCATAAAATTATTTCATCGCTACTTCGTAACCACAATTTTGCAACTGTTATGAATCGTAATGTAAATATTTGATATGCAGGATATCTGGTACGCTACCGTAAAGGGGTTGCGACAGGTTGAGAACCACACCTAGGGTCCTCTGACTTACATACACTTTCTATAAACAGAAGCATAAGAATGACCGAGGCACTCCGGTTCACTCACTGGTGTCCTGCCAGGGAGGTACGAGCAGCCAGGTGTCTAGCTAGGTCTCACAGGCATGCTGCCTTGGAACTTGGACTCTAGAAGGCGTGACTCTTGGAAAAGTGAACCATCAGAGTCTTTCTTATCTCCTTTCTCCTCTTAAACTATTGTTGGAGGATGGTCCCACAGGTCCATATTTCTTTATATCAAACTATAAGCATTTCACAGTCTTCTGTTCTGCTATCATGTCATGTCATAGACTTGGCAATTTATAGAAAATAGAAGGATATTTTTCTCTAGTTCTGCAGGCTGTAAGTTCAAGGTGGTGGAGAGTTTGGTGTTTGGTGAGATACCAGGCTTTCTGTTTCCAGAATGGCACCTTGGAAGAGACACATTTAAGACATAGCATGAAGTTAACATTTATCAGTCTGGTCGTAAGTCTTGAGTGATGACTGTATGTGTGCTAAGTCCTGTGCAGAGGCAGCTATGGAGAAGAATTCAGCATGAGAAGGATAACCCAAACTAGCTTACCAGGACTGTAATGAGTCTCATTAGGAGAAAACCTCAGAGAGTAAGGAAATCCTATTCATAGTAAAGGGAACAGGCTGATGGAATCTGAGATTGAATTCCTGACACGAAGTGTAATCAATATACAATGACATGAAGTGTGGAATGTGCATCAAATAAGAAAGAATGTGTGAAGTGTTTGAAGTGGGAAATCCAATGTGTGACTTCTCTGAATTCTGCAGGTAATATGTGGAAGATATTCTGATGGATTTCACCCAACCATGAGAGACCATGAAATAGGAAAAGTCGTTAAGCCAGCAAGGTTAAACATATGCCCATGCCTCTCCTTCAAGCAGTTCGTTTACCTTTGGAATTCAGAAAGGAACTCTGAGCATTTTTTCAGCATCACTTAGAATGCTTGTAGCTGAGTAAATTCTATGAAAAGATGGGTTTCTTAAGAAAAAGATAAAATCATGGCTGTCATATACACATAACATGAGCATGAAGCATCCCTGGAATTAGGCAGATGTTATAGTTGGCTGGTAGAAACGAGAATGAATGCATCTATTTATAGATAGGAGATTTGAAATGTATGAGTAAATGGAAGGCAGGAAGTTTGGGGAGGGAGGTCAGTTGCCTACCCATGGGACACAATGTGCATAACTTCTGTGGAATTTTATCAAAGAACCCTGGGGGGAACCATCTGGAATCTCAAAGGTAGCTTTTTGCTGGAGTACACATACCTCCCTGTGCTTTTAAACATGAAACTAGATTGTGTTTCCCAAGCCCCATTTAATGATCATTAGATCTTGAGTTTGAGGTCAGCCTGGTCTGCGAGTTCCAGGACAGCCAAGCCTGTTACACAGAGAAACCTTGTCTCAAAAAGCAGAAAAAAAAAGTGAAGATTAAGGAATGTATTTAAATAGCTTAATTCCAAAAGGCAAGGTCATAGTAATTTTTGTTGGTTTTGTTTTGTTTAAGACAAGGTCTCACTTTTCAGGCTAGTCTGGAATGCGGTATATAGCACAGACTGGATTCAGACTCTTGGACCCCCTGCTTCCATTACCGGAGTGTTGGGATCAGTGTGTGACGTCATGCCTGCCATAGTTTCTACTCTGAATAGAGGTTATTAGTGTCCACCATTGTCTTGTAATGATGCTGACCTCATCTCTCCCTGAGGCGCGTTTCTTGAGAACTCATGGTGACCATTGTTAAGCATTTACAATAAGCCTCTAGTCATTGTGAAAAATAAACACCCTGGTTTTGTCTCTAACATATCCTGCCCCTAAATCTACAAACTCAGATTCCTGAGTGACTGTAAAAGTTCTAAGGTCAACTCTTAAGAGCTGGCATTTCAGCTGTAGCCATGGAGCCATCGGACCTAATCTTCCTTTTTTCTTCCCAGGGGATAGACAAGCTAAGTTTGCCATGCTGGACAGGGAAATAAGCCAGAAATGAGGTAGAGCCTACAGTCTCAGAGTACTCTAACCAAACAGCCACATAGATCCGAGCTGCAAAGTTCACCCAGTGCCAGCCAGTGTTAAAGATACAAATGCACTTAAAAGATTTATTTTAAGTGTGTGTGTGTGTGTGTGTGTGTGTGTGTGTGTGTGTGTGTGTGTGTGTAAAACTTCGAACGCAGATGCCCAGAGACTACAAAGGCATTGGATTCCCTTTGGTGTTGGAGGTATAGGTGGTTGTAAGCCAACTATTGTGGGTACTGGGGACCAAATTGAGGTCCCCTGAGAAAGCAATAAACTCTCTTAATCTCTGAGTCATCGTCTCTCCAGCCCCACAAATACACTTTCAATTAGTGTTATTTTGGTAATCTTTTCCAGTTTGGGTCTTCACGAAATGAAATATGTTACAACTGCTACAATTTCTAGAAGCAATTAATATACCATGTTTAGAAAACATTTGGCATAAAGAAATGCATCTATACTTATAACTGCAAAGAACATCTGTGACTCTGCTTTTATTTAATTAAGGCATGTAAAAGGATGAATCTAGTATGTCTTCTCAAAAACAAGTCGTTTCAGATAAGCTAATTTGGTTGTTCAACATATTTATTTAACTTCAGTTGCTGGGGCTACTGAGATGGCTCAGTGGTTAAGAGCACTGGCTGATCTTCTGGAGCACTGGGTTTCTTTCCCAGCACTCACACGATGACTTACAGCTATCTGTAAATTCCATTTCAGGGAATTTGATATGTTTTTCTGGCCTCCAAGGGCACCAGTCATGCTCGTGGTACACAGACATACATGCAGGCAAAACATTCACACACACACACACACACACACACACACACACACACACACACACACATTTATAAAATCAACTTCAGCTTATTCTAGCTCTTGGGATATTGTGAATAATAAACAGAGTTTGCTCTAACACTTAACATTTTTGTTAGAAGCATTCTGAGAATTTTGCAAGAGCTGCAGATCTTAGGAATGCACCTGCCTAGCCCACACTAGTAACAGACCTACACAGTGTGCTGTCTAGCATCAAATCCTGAGTTACACGGAGGTTAAGACATATTGTATAATTGACTCAGGGTCCCTAATAGTAAATATGGAGAAGCCGAGACCAGTCTGTGGCTGATCCCCCTGAACAGACATCATATTGGTATTTCTATAAGCAGATGAATACATGAGGGAGTGAAATCCTAAATGGTTTCCTGGTGCTCATATCAAACTCTTAATGTGCCATTGTTCCATGTGGCCTTAACTATTGAAAAGAGGTTTCCTTGTAGTTTTAGTAAGAAAATGGAAAGGATGGAAAAGAAGGAAGGGGCATAAAACCTCGATCAAAAGTAACCATGTAACTCACAGAGGAGACATCTGCAAAACGTTAAAGACAAAAATAGGACCGCAGGTTCCTGACGGCATGAAATGGACCTAAACCTTGTCCCTTCTTCTTTTATGATGTCATACTGTTCCTCGACTCATTTCTGAGGAATTTGCAGTTAGCATCAATTGTAGAGTAGGCACATAATTTCCCTCAAGCTATCCAGAGGAGCTACAGAAAATAAAACAATGATTTTATGTCTTTGCCGTTTTAATGCCCTGGGAGCTATCCAGCCCACCCACACTCTATTGAGATGCCATTATGGGAAGAATAAGCTCCTTGTAACACAAAGCAATACAATTTCAAGTATGTGGCGCTGTGTGTGCCTCTGATCATTACAAACATATCCATTCAAGTGGCTCTCAGCTATCTCAGGATTCATTCCCCGCATCTAATTCTGCACTAGATCATTCGAATATAAAAGTTTACTGAGAAGCTGTTTTGTCAACTGAAATCGAGGGCCTTGTTTACATGTGGATTCTAATCTTCCACACCTTTCAAATCCCGGTACCAAATGTCTCATTCCATGTCCATGCCAGAGGAACCAGATCACAGTGTGTGGTTAAATGGCTTCCTCCTCCTCCTCATCTTCCTGATATTTATGGTGACTGGACCCCATTCCCAGAGATTCTGATTAAGTGAAGCCGAGACAAAGCCTAGAACTGCGCATTTTAAATGTTCCAAGGAGTGTGAACACTGGTCTAAAGACCACACTTTAGGTGGATTTCTTTGGTTCTCCATTTACTCATCTGAATGAACAACAGTGGCTCCCGTCGAATGAGGCTGTTTGTGCCTAAGCAAATTGTTGTTTAGAGAAAACAAACCATAACACCCCTTGTTGATGAAGTTATAAGTAGTTGAACACATTGTGCCTTTTCATTTGAACTGCTTCTAAGAGTTTTTAAACATTGTTTTATTTTTTGAGATTATAATACAATTACATTCTGCCCCCTTTGCCTTTCCTCCCTCCAAACCCTCCCATGTACCTCTCCTTACTCTTCAAAATTCAAGGCCTCTTTTTTAATTATTTAACACACACACATATACACACTCATATGCATACACACATATGTGCACACACATGCACACTTGTGTGTTTGTATTCCTAAATGCAACCTGCATTTGAGCTATTTCTGATCAATCCTATTTGTAATAACTTGGGTTTATACTATGGATGTGTCTATGATAGTGTTCCCAGAGAGTTTTGATTGGGAATGGAAGATTCCCCTTGAACGTGGGCAGCATCATTCCATGGACTGGGGTCCTGACTGGATAAAAGGTTGAAAGGGGGCAGAGTACTAGTATGCCATCTCTCTCTGTGGCTGCAATGTGACCAGTGATCTCACCTTCCTGCTCCCATGTCTTCTTTCCCACCATAGATTGTATCCCCTCACACTGTAAGCCCAAACAAACCCTTCCTGCCTCAACTTGTTTCTTGTCAGGTATTGATCCCAGCAGCAAGAAAGGTGACTAAGACAGAAAACAGTTCACTGAAAAGTGAGGCCATTGCAGGCATATATCAGACTGGTTCTTGATTAGCACAAAGCACTTCTTAACAAGGAATTTTAATTAAGCCACGAGAATCTTCCATGCTGCTCTCCTAGGACCAACTTTGATTCATAACCAAAAGCATGTTCAGATATAAGCCTTCTCCTCGTTTCTCCTCCTTTTCCTTGATGCTTAATTTCCTTAATGCTTAAACAGTCACATCCTAAAGGATGCAGGCCAGCTCAGCACTTCACATTCATCCTAGTTCTTGAGCACAGGATGCAATTTTGAAGTTCAGTGGGAACTGTGAGCCAAAAGGTCTTCATGCACATAAAATGACATTTAGAGAGAATTAGCCTTCTTTGACTGCTGGTTATGGTTGTCTAGGAATGTTGTTGTGTCTCCTTACTATAAGGGTAGCCAGCCTGAGGACAGGCTGGGGGTGAAGGAACAAAAAGGTAGGAGGAAATATGTCATTGATTATAAAATTTAAACGTTGAATTAAGTGTGCCTAGAATTTCTTTCATGGCTCCTATTTGTGTATGGATACCCTGTAATACATTTTCCATATTCTGTAAACTGTTAGGGTTCATGAGAAGTCTTCAAAAGACCATCCGTCATGATGCAATCAACAAGAGCATTTATTATACCGCATGCATGTGGGGTCTCTCACCTGTACAAAATGGCAATGCCCCTGAGAGACATGTGTAATCTCCTTTCAAGGACAGCTAAGGGGAGTTCATAGGGGAGTTCCTAGTTAGATCATTTGGGCATTTTACCTACAATTGGCTTAATCAAGTGGCAATTATGTTAGTACATTCCTAATTGGCTAAGGCTAGCAAGGGCTGGCTAAGACTATAGCTTTTCCATTTTGGGGCAGGCCTGGACAAGCCCCAGGCCTTGTCTTTATTTGGTTATCACCTATCGGGCGAGGGGTTTGGCCAAGGCCTAGTTCTCAACTGAGTTATTAGGGGCCTGTCATGATATTTGCCTGGCCCTCTCATAAACCATTTTCAATTCTGTTTCCATCTACTTGCTGTTAAAGGTATCTTAACTGACATACCAATTTTAAAGCATATTCATGGAATTAATTAAAATGATCAGAGTGTTACTACCCTGGAGTCTCATTTTAGCACAGCATTCATGGACAATGTGTTTGGGTGAATCATTTAACTTCTGTGGGCCTCAGTCCCCTCATTTGTATAATGATATTGTTGGGCTGGACCATCTCTAAAGCCATCCTAAGTTTCAGTGCTGGGAACTATTTGATTACATGCCATGTGAAACATATTGGTACTTTATGCCTTCAACAATGATGTCACACACGTATCCCCTAAAAGCTACAGAACACAATGACATGTATGTCACATGATGACCACACATGTGCTTTGATGATGTTCCAATATCACTCTAGTTATATGCTCTGATTTACATAGAATTAATCATTACCACTGTGGAGTTACATGGCAATTACGCTCTTTACATGATGCTGTAACAAAAATTAGCACATCTCTAATATTTATAACTTTGAGCGGAGGGAAGGACAACTCAAGTAATACTTTAAACTCTTTTCACATGACGCTTCTATTGACATAAATATGGGCATGTCTGTTTAAGGTAAAAAGTTAACTGTTCAGATGGGGAGCAGAAAATAGAGCACCGATTCCTTTTCTCTCTGGAAGTATACATCCTTCACATTTGTGCAGCTACAAAGGCTAGCTTCATGGAGAAGTGACATGTAAACTCCATGTGTGTTCTATCAAAGCACAACTATCATGGTAGGGACACCTTTCATACATGATATAACTGAGGCAGAAATATGTGGCAGAAAAAATTTTTTGAGTAACCTTAAATTGGACTTTTGTTCCCTATCCTCTCTTGACAAAATCAAATTAATAATATTTCAGAATGAATAAGGAAAATCATGTGTTATTTCAAAACAAAAAGTTAAAATGGGGCTAGGGATCCAGCTCAGTGGTTAAGCCTCTGCCAAGCATACACAAAGTCCTGTTTTCAGCCCTGAGTAATACACACATACACACACACACACACACACACACACACACACACACACACACACACACACACACCAAACAAGCATATATGCAATCAAGAAATTCTAATTCCTTTGTGTAAATATTAATCAGTTCAACATCGCCTTCTCATTGCCTTCTCCTTCCCTTCTTTTTAGCTGCCATGGGCTTATGTCTCCTTGGGGAAGAGTCATGGTACAGTTCTGGTCATTGGCATCCAACTTCAGAATGTTTCACTCATAAATGTATTCATTTGTTCTTTAAAAAGAAAGGAAGAGAGAAAGAAAGAAAGGAAGAAAGAAAGGAAGAAAGAAAGATCACAGAATACAACACAAAGATGAGCGTTAGCATTTTAAATGTTTTTAGTTGTGAATGAAAACAGATAAACAAAAATACTGAGAGAATAATTAAACAAATGCATGTAAAGCAGTGTTTTAAAATACTATTTCTAATCTTTTTAAACATTGTACTTACTTCTGTTCTTTGACAGTTTCATGCATGCACATAATTAGCTTTCGTCATTTTCAACCTCCTTCCTCTCTCATCTCCTCCGTCTCCCATGGAAGCTCCTCCCCCTGACCAGTCCCTCTCCAATTTCACGTCTTCTTTTGTGTGTGACCCACTGTGTTTAAATATGGCTACCTGCATGAGCATGGCTGGGAGGTTATTTCCTGGAGCATGGTAACTTATCAATGGCTACACCACTGAAGAAAATGATGCTATCCCCCACCAGCAACTCTTAACTGATCATGGCTCCTCAGCTAGATGGGGCTTCATGAGTGCCCTTCCCCTTCCCCAGTCTTATGAAGTTCTTTCCCAGGTAGCCACAGCTGCAGGGAGTTCATGAGTGCTATAGTCCCCTCCAGAAGCCTTTTTATTTCTTTCTGAATATCTCTGCATCTTTTGGCCGTTACGTGCTTTCTGCCCAGTCTTCCACAATGTTTCTTGAGTCTTGAAGGGTGTGTGTGTGTGTGTGTGTGTGTGTGTGTGTGTGTGTGTGTGATATAGATGTCCCATTTAAAGTCAAGTACTTCACTGTAACTTATTCTGGAAATTTTGACCAGTGATGAGTCTTTCACTAAATGATACCTGCTGCAACCATTTCTTTGTTCTTATTCCTTCAGATCCATTAAGCTGATGTGCTATGGCTACATATTTTTTTTTAATTATTGGTCCATGAAGTTCCCTTTTGATCTTCCTTGACCCAAACATTTTTCTGGTTCCTACTTCTACAAACTTCTTAGCCAATTCCTTGTTCCTATGGGGGACAGAGGGAAATATCACTTCCTTCTTGGCCTGGTGAACAACTCAGGGAGAGCATGTGTGGTAGGTCCTCTCTATTTACTCCTTCTTTTATAATGTCAGACACCTCTATCTGTGTATCTGCATTTGTATTGACATAACACCTCTGCTCTGCTCCTCCCATATCTTGATGTGGTTGGGAAAATTTCTAAGCTATGATTAGCAACATTCTCATCTCTATTCTAGTAACACGGGGATGTGGTAAGGATGAGTCTTCTGTGTGAGCATCACTGATGTCTTGGGACTCACTGGAGGTCAGTTCTCTAGTGGCATGGGCAAACCTCTTTGGGTTCTTTATCACATATTTTGTCCTGAGCCTCAGTTTGGAGGAGGAGATGGGGGACTTCTGGGTCCCATAGTGTCAGAGTCAGATCCCTACCTGTGCACTCTGGAATCTGCTCTTCACACTTGGCCTTTCAAAGCAGAACACTGTTCTGAAGTCAGCTCACAGTCTTCAAGTCATTTTAACCTGAACTCTGTGCTGGGACTCAGTCAAGAGCCTAATCTTGACTTGTAAAGTTGTATGCTAGAATAAAAACAATCCTGATGAGCTTGATCTTTGATAGTCAAGGTTACCACTTCTGTTATTTGAAATCATGTATGTGGCCTTGTTTATTTCCTTCTCCTTTCTTTCTGCCTTCCTTCTTCTCTTCCTTCCTTTCCTTATCTCATATCAACACAGTAAACTCAACCTTCTGGCTCTTCCTTTCTCTGCCTTTGTTCATGGTAACTGTCTCTGTAGGGTCTGAGGTTCTCTCTCTCTCTCTCTCTCTCTCTCTCTCATCATTATTACCATTCATTACAGACTTTAATTACATTCCCTTTGATCACTGCAAAAATCCAAAAGTATTTTATGATTTTTATTCTTAGAGATCACCCCACATATAAATTATATATAATATATTTAATTATATGAAATTTATAAGTTATAATATATATAACCATATATAATATATATGCATGTCTTCATTCATTCATTCACTCATTCATTCAGGAAACATCTAAGGACAATTGTCCAGAGGGTGTCAGGTGCTGGCCTAGATGCTGTCAATCTGACACTGGGAAAGGAACAAAGGGCCTCTTTTAGAAAGAAAGCCTGAGGACTAAAAGATGAAAAGAGTGTGGCTAGATCCATGAGGGTAGGAGTGCCGAGCTGCAGGTGAACATCAGGGCTGTCTAGTCTGGCCAGGATGGCAGGAAATGCTTCCTACAGAATCCTAGAAGATGAAAGAATATTCTGGGCAGGAGAAATTGTGAAAGGACTAGAAATGATGGGGAACAAAAGAAAAAAAAAAAACTTTGGCTCAAGCCTAGAGCTTCTACATCTTAGGTGAGACAGCCCAGGAAAGGCCACTGCGGGTCATCTCACAAGCTGCATGTTGTCTGAAGGCACCGGACAGCGTCGGCTCCTGTGGTTGAACTGTAAGTGAGCAACTAGGACTGTTTTTTATGTTGGCTTGCTAACAGTCACACTTTAGCTGTATTTTTGCACTACCATCATGCACAGTGTTGTCAGTGATGGAAACCAGTAAGTGTTCCACAGGGGTTATGACATGATGGAACACACGAGGGACCGCAGCACTCAGGAGGCCAAGGTGCGCAGACAGCCTGGGCTGCGGTGACTCTTATCTCGAAAAGCCAAACATAAACAAAACATTTTATGGAATTTCTGTTTTCTCTCTTACAGTGGCCTCTGAATCTGTAATTATTGTAATATAAAAAAGTTAAGATTCTGTAATAACATAAAATGTAGGGCAAAACTAAAATTCTAGAAAATACTTTTAACTGTGATTTCTCCTTGAGAATTCAAGAAGAACACGATTAGAGTTTACTTAAAGACTCATTTATTTTCATACAGAATAACAACCTGTTGCCCTCTGATATCTGTCAGAGAATTTTATTAATGAAGCCAAGTCCATCACATATCTCTGGGAACTATTTCAGTAACAGAACCCAACTCAAAATGGCATTTTAAAGGAAGGGAACATACTCTGACATAAAGCATCTGGAGGAACCCCTTAGACATGTTCCTGTAACATCTTGGGATCTCTCACAGTTTCCCTATACTCCTGTCCCTAGGAACATGTCATTTTTGTCCCCATGGTTTTGTCTCCCATGCTGTGACAGTGCTAGGGACTCATGTCTTTGAGCCAAATCATGTGCTGTCTTCTCAGAGGGAGCTTATCTTCCTCCCCAAGTTCATCAGCTGACTTGTAGTTGGGTTTCGCTGTCCTAATTGAATCACAAGTGGAAACCACAGGAATAGAAGGACCAATGGCCCAAGCAAGGAGGGACTGTCCTTGAAGCTGAAGGTACATTATCCCATGCTGTGATAAAGTTGCAGTGCCAGCTTGTGGGAGTCAGTCATTAAATCCTTGGGAATTTGCAAGTGGCATTTATCTACAAGCATTATTAAAAAATAAAATGAGTGCTGGAGAGGTGGCTTAGTAATTAAGAGTGTTTGCTGCTCTTTCAGAGAATCCTCATCACAATATTCTATAACTCCAGCTTGAGGGGATCCAGCTCCCTCTTCTGGCCTTCAGGGACAACTGCACTCACATGCATATACACACTCACACAGAGGCAGAAATAGATACTTGAACATAAACATAAAACCAATCTTCAGAAATTACAGAGCTGACAGTTAAATTATACTCACTGGGCAGTGGTGGCTCAAGCCTTTAATCCCAGCACTTAGGAGGCAGAGGCCAGTGGATCCCAATGAGATTGAGGCCAGCCTGGCCCAGGACAGCCAGGACTGTTACACAGAGACACCCTGTCTCAAAAACAAACCAACAAACAAAAAACACAAAAGTAAACAAAAATAACAACAAAACAGTTACATTATACTCAACATACATAGGAACTATATGCAGAACATAGCACTTCCTAATCATTATACTAGCTGTTATTATCAACTTCACTCCTAGGGCGATGTATGTCTCCATGTCGCCTGACAGGAATGAGACACAACACACTTCTGTGCATTTCTTAACCCCACACCCAGTGATGCGACTTTCATGGTGTGAAAGCAGACACTGTGAGCATGTTTATACCATGGAAAAGGACAAGAAGACATGGAACCAGCCTAGATGCCCATCAGAATTGATAATGAAAATGTAGTCAATGAATACAGTGAAATTTCATTTAGCATAAAGAATTAAATTATGTAATTTTGAGGAAATGCATATAAATACAAATAGTTACAAGAAGCAAAATGAGCCAAACTACAAAAGAAAAATGCCATCTTTTTCTCATATACAGATGCTAGATATACTATCACAAGGTAATATCACCTACTAAATATAATACATATGGCATGAATGTAGAAGGGGGGCCAGTGTGGGGGGGTGCAAAAGGATATGAAGGCGGTAAGGAAGAAGAGATGTAAAGGGTGTAGGAAAACCAAAATACAACATCCTTTTCTTTCAAATGCCAAATCTAGATTTGCTTATATACTTAACTTTATCCATGTGGCACAAAAGGGGACTATTTAGGAGAGGAAGGGGATCAGCCAGAGGAGGAAGGATTGCAAGGGAATTGCACAGTGAAAGACAGACATAATTTAAGTTTAATGATATATAGGTATGACAGTGTCATAGGGCAGCAAAAAAATTAATTAAAAAGTAAGACTTTAAAACAAAGCTTTGCTCCCAATACTTGCATCCTTCAGGTGTTTGTGAGAGTGGTCAAGAGCTGATTGACATACGAGGGCCGGTCCCTGCTTCTCCATTGATCTGGCAACTAGTCCATTTACTGTAGCAGCTCCATCCAGGATCCCCATCAGTCCGCAGCTGTTTGCCACTCAGAACTCAAAGCCGGGATTCTTCTGCTAGGTTGATGTTTCTGCAACTAAAGCAACTTTAGGTAGAGGAATCAGACAGGATTTTGACTCTAATTTGGATTTTGAAGAGTTCAAGGAACAAGCTGTAAAGTGAGTTAGCTGTGTTCCCAAGGTTGAGTCCCTCTGGCTCCTTGTCATCATACTTGGTGACAAAACACGCTTTCCAGCTGAAAGGTGACTCTGTAGAGTGCAGATGACAAGCAGGGACCTGGATTACACTTTGTCCACATCACTGTTGATGATGTAGTCTTAGGCAACATCTGGAAAGGCACCTATCGTTTGTCACTAAATGACATAGTTGTTTCTCTATGTTCCTTTCTTGGATTCAACCAACTGTGGATGGGAAAAGCTTTATGAAAAGAAATGTCTGCACTGCACGTGTATAGATTTTTTCCTTGTCATTTTCCCTTAACAACACAGTACAGAACAACTCTCTATAAAGCATTTACATTGAGTTAGGGGCTATAAAGTAATCTTGGGGTGACTTAAAGAACACGGAAAAAGATATGTAGGGTGTGTATAGATACCATGCCATGTTTTGTACATGGGGCTTGAGTGTCTATGAACTTGGTTAGCTGAGCAGGGTGAGGACCCTGGAATCAGTCCCGTGTGGACATCTTGGGACTATACTCAGAGATACTCTATGTGGTCCCCTCCCATAGTGAGAGCAAGTTTGTGTGACCAGCTGAATATGACAGAAGGGACTGTGTGACACCTGAGGCTGGGTCAGGGAATTATGACTTCTGCTTTTCTGTTCTGAAGCCTTTTCTTTTAGGGAAGCCAGTGGGATGGCATGGGAACAAGTGTGATCCCCTGTGAAGAGTCCCACACGTATAGAACTTAAGCATCCTAGTAATCACCACCAACGAAGTGCTAGCTGTGAAGATGAGCCAGCCATCTAAGAAGTCTCTCTAGGCCCAAGTCAGACCTTCAAATGACTGTGATTTTAAATGATATGGGACGTCTGGTGAGAGACCGTGACTTGAAATTACTTAGTCAAACTGAAATTTAGAAATGAGTTGCTCATTTTAAACCATAATGTTTTGGAGATTTGTCATGCAACATTAGATAACCACTATATGTTGTGTGGCCACGTGCAGAATCCATACAGGCAAGATGATAGTCACACTTGCTTACAAGATCATGGAGAGGACTGAATGAGTCATACGCGTCACATCAGGCATCAGTAGCAGCACATAGGAAAGGCTATGTATTTGCTCAATATTGGCTGTATTTCAGGTGTGTCTGTCTGCCTGTACTCTAGCCAGCTCTTTCCAGAACTCTGGCTCTAGGTCTGACCCAGGAGCTCAGTTCCACCCAGTCTTTTGAACAGTATGCTATGATTCCAGCAACACATTCTCTGGAATTCAGGTTTTATACCAGATATGGATACAGACTATATGGATATAGATATAGACTAGATATGGATATTTTTATGAAAAAAATATTAACCACCCCTAAAGACATCACATTATATTTCCCTGTGTTTTTCGAAAGCAACATGCCCACAATGACTTCTAGTCCTTTGCATTGCTCTATGGGTCTCCATTTCTACTTCTTCTTAAAATTTCATGCATGTGTTTTCTAAAACAAATGAGCATCCATCCCACTTCTTATCCCCATCCTGTGCACCTTAAACTGTAAGGGCTACGTGTGGAAAAAGGAAGATGATGCCCTTCACAGTGGCGAGCAACAGGAGACGTGATAGTTTTTGGTCCTCAGCATTCATTTACCCAGGCTTAAGTGACAACTTCTTTTGTCACTGAGATATCTAATAACTACCATCTAGGAGAGATACTGAGGACTTCATCTTTAACCTGAGAGGTCAGCCTGGGTACCATTTTATCATAAGCTTAACCCATCCTTTCTTTACATTGCCATGACTGCATAAGAGGACCTTTTATTTGCAGTCTGCATCTTGCTTGCCTCCTATACTCATCTCTACTACTCACACTCTGGAAAGACAACAACAACAGGCATCTGTCTCTTTTGCCTCCCAACAGCATCCTTTAAAGTCAAGAAGGCCTTTGTTGCTCATGTGTTTCTGGACCAACACGTAGCAGTGGTGGAAAATGTCCTGGACATGACACATTGCATAACTTAGCAATTGTTTTCCTTCCATCGTGAGCACTAAAAGAAAAGGTGATTTGCTCACATGACCCAAGAGTTCCAGATATTTTGTCTGACAGCTCACCGGCGGATTCTAAACATGGCTACTTGGTGGCTCCTCCATCTGGTGGTTCCTCTTGCGATGTACAAATACCAGGTTTCAAATGGGATTGTCACAGTTAGGGGGACTGTAAGGAAAAGCCTCCTGAAGCAGGATCTTCTAATTGCCAGCATCACAGCCTGCATCTGGCAAAGTTTCAGCCCAGGAAAAAAGGTACCCTTGTGATATAATTGTGAATATGGCAGAGAGGAAGCAGGTAGGCTGCCCTTTAATGGCAAGGTCTGCTGCACTCACCCAGCTTTTCCTGGATGTGGAAAAGCAGCAAATGGAAGAGGCAGTGAAACAAATTAGTAACAGAAATACCAGCCCTGCCTTGCCTTTGTGGCATTATTCAAGTTCAAATGTCTTTGATATGATTAAGTTACTCTTTTTAGGATACGGCCACATTTGAAGAACCACAAAAGCAAACACAGGAGCTGGAGAGAAATGCCCAAGTGGATGAGCGGGGGGTGACAGCTGCAGCCCTGAGATGGAGACTGCAACTTGTCAGCTTCCAACCCATCACGTGTAAGCCAGACACAGACTAGCTTCTCATCTGCCTCGCTGTGACGCTGTAATTTTGCTGTCTGGTGTGTTTTGGGTCACATCTGTCGGCTGCATCCTCATGTCTATGAGATTTGTGCCGGCTGATAGCTTCAGGCCACGGTTATCTAAGTCTATGGCTCTTATTCCTCTCTTCGGAAACCTCCAGGGGAACATAGTATGCTCTAATGTGGGTGTCTTGATCTTATTAATCAATAGACGGTGCCCACATCCAGGCAGTTCCATATGTTCAGGATAGGACACCGGACCCATTTGTTATGCCCTTTAACATTTATTGGTTCAGTAACGAACATTTGCCGAAATAAAAACCCGAGTCAACTTTCTCAATATCAAATGTTTGAAGCAGACTTGCTTACAGACTTGCATGCTCTCGACTCCTTCATTATTCCATCTCTCATGACGAAATGATTAAAAGGCACTGCTTCAACCCCTAAAGTTTGGCTCTTGTCTGCATAAGGCTTTAAATTTCACCATGCTGGTCTGTGCGGCAGCCTAGGGAGGCCTTTCTCATTTCATCCATTGCTAATGTTTCATGTCTGTGGACTGAGTGAAACCCTTGATTTCTTTTGTAGACACATGTAATCTAAAGGCATGCAACATTTTGCAAATGTTGGCTCATATATTAATTTCATAAGGTCTTATTTGGTCTGTCGACCAAGTTCTGATTACTTCCATATTGCTCGTAATTGCCTTAATATCCCCAAAGACTTTCTCATTTTGTGCATCCCTTTATCTTTGCGTCTTTTATCTCTTACTGTGAGAGTCCAAAATTGCTGACACATTCAGTGGGTTTAAATCCTGAGTGTTGCAGAGGAGTTTTCAAATCTGTTTTAATTTTCTATACTCAGCTGAGGGCCATTACACATTCTGTTCAGTTAATCTGTTTTTAATCATATCTGTAAATGCTAAAGCTGTACATGAGAGAAATGGTGCATAAAGTGAATCTAGATCAAGTATACTTCAGCATTTGTGAAACTGAATTCTTACTTTGTTCTACCTATAAGTTACTCTTCTGTATTTTTATGGAGTTGACTTATAACAGAAGTTATGGACCAAGAGTTATGGTACTGTATTGAAAATAGCATAGATATCCCATGTTTATATGTGCATTAACTATTACTTATCACTTTAAGGAACAGTGTTACAATAGGACTAATAGGTAGAAAGTTATCTATATTTCATCTCTTATCAGCTAGGATATGTTCAGCTGCATGAAATTAGCAGTCTCATTAAAAGTGGCATCAGCCATTGACAATTGCTTACTAAGAGTTCCAGAGGACTTAGGCTTTGTCCAAATTTTTTTCCCCTCCATCCTTGAGGTCATTTGTATTATATCTCACGAAATGCAAAAGGCCTTTCTGGGCTGGAGTGAGTCACACTCCCAGATGTCAAACTCCATGTGCACCTGAGCAGGAACAGAGGGGACAGAGGCACATGCCCATCCCATTACATGCCTCTTGTCTTTTATCCTTCTTTCAAGGTCTGAGCAATCTTCCCCTCATGTCTTATCTGGGATAAAGTTGGGCCACAGGATCACCCTTAGACTAGGTAAATATTTCCCAAGGCAAACACTCATCTCGACTGGCTTAGGCTAATCATAATTATCCTGGTCCTCCATGTACAATACTTGAACAAGGGGCTTTGTCAGCGAGTAGAGATAGGCTGGGTGAGAAGCAAGTGGGTGGAGGGTAGAGCTGCTTGCCAGACAGTAACTATTCAAAGTTCATGCTCTGATATATTTACAAGGTTTCTACTATCGTCTTTTGACCTATGAAGTCAGCTGTAATGTTTCAAAGTGCTGCCTGTTCACACATTCATTATTCTTTGCATTTAAAAATAGCATATCTTACTACAATATAATTCTTCCTGAATTTAGTGGACAATGTGGAATATCCTGTTGTATTCATGTGAAAGGGGAAACAGCAAGTGCTTAGGAGTAGAGGGGAAAAAATGTAAACCAGGGAAGGAAAGGACAAAGCCTGGGTTGTTCATTTCATTTGCAGAATCTTCCCTGTGGAAGAAACACACAGCATGTGTTTGGAGAATCAGTGGAGAATTACTTCCTCAGAAGAAAACGCTGGAACTCGATGGGTGAAGGGTTACCATGAGTAGAGCATAATTCTGCTGCTGCCTCGAGCCAGTTAGCTAAATGAATAAATACAGATGTGGAAGTGTTGTGTCTTCAGCCGTTTATCTCCTGACTCCTCTTGCTCTTCTTTGGAGCTTTGACCCTTTGTGCCGAGTTAGACTGGAAATAGAAAGAGCAAGTGTAGGGTCGGAAGACTTTAACTCTCAGGGCAGTGTCGGAGTTGACAATTAACTCTTAGCTCCCAATCCAAGACTTGGAGGAGAGGTGCTTTTCC
Organism: Peromyscus californicus insignis; assembly: GCF_007827085.1. Lineage (NCBI taxonomy): Eukaryota > Metazoa > Chordata > Mammalia > Rodentia > Cricetidae > Peromyscus > Peromyscus californicus. Next base: position 43,941,066 of record NW_026294469.1, read on the forward strand.
TTGTTTTAGTTTGCAATTTAAAGGAAGTGGAATGATCCTTCTTGGGGTTCTCTCGGGTATAAGTGATAGGATTTACTATATACTAATTGAAACAAAACACAGGAATTGGGGGTTAAAGTATTGGGGCGGCATAGACTCAAGGGGAGGATTCAACAACCCTGTCTTAGGAGGAAGTAGCATCCTGAATCAAGAAACCCAATCTGGGTGCTTGCATCTCTGCATGTTTTGTGTCTACTAAGCGTTATCTGGCCTCCATGTTCTCTGTGTGGCCAGAACCTGCTTTATGGATAGATTCTGAGTCATATTATTGATGCAATATACAACAATTTTGTTTTTTTCCAGGAAGTGTTGATATAGACCATGAATGAACTTTGATTTTTCTGGCTTGGGGCAGAAACTGTCTCTTGGAGGTAAGATGAAGAAAGCTTGCTAAGGAAGTAGAATAAGAAGTAGGACCGATTGACCTAGGATCTTGTTCTTCGTCCATGTTTAGGAGCACTCATGTTTCCTGGTTTATGATGGGGCTATATCTTGACAGATTCATCAGAAGTTGAAAATGCATGTGATATACTGACAGTGTGTTGCCATGGCTTGATAAGGTAGCCCACTCAATTACATGGTTGTTTACCTTCCTGACTAGCTGGCTCAGGGGAACTATGGCTCTCTGCTGCCACACTGACTCATCAGAGTAAGTAATGTCCTGCATATCTCTCGGAAAATGTTAAAATTCCAAGTCCAAACAATGGTTTCTATAGAATGTTGACTGCTTTCATACACCATTATGACATCATAATAACATTATAAGTCAGGGACTGTCTGTACCAGTGTGGAACATGCTCCCTCACCAACAGTCATTGGAACCATGGCTGTAAAGCAATATTTCTAGAAGAAAAGGGCTTTTCTAAATGGAAATGTCTTCTGCAACACAGACCTCACTGTTTGAGTTCCTGAGTTAATAGCATGGCTAGTCTCTGATGGGACAGCCCAGTGACAGAAGAGGCCTGTGGCTTTGAAGGGCTGATGTGATGACTCTCTGCTGTGGATCATCTAAGGCTAATTTTCAGGACAATCTCAGAACTCCGTGGCCTGCACAAGTAGGCTCAATCTGATCCTTTAAGTTGTCAGATCCTCCTAAGTGCTACAAACCTCCCCCAGCCACACGTCCCCAGCTTATTGGCATCAAAGTCACTGCTGTGCACACATACTCATTTATTCCATTACCAAGACACTCAAGGGACCTCGCGAAAGACAGTCACTCTTGTTGACGACGCTTTCATGGAGAAACAGGAAATAATGAAGTAAACCAGAGAGCGGGTAATCTAATTGCCACTTCTGATAAATACCGTGAAGGAAATAAACAGGATATTGTGGGAGAAAATGTTTACGAAAGATGTTCATGGAAAGGTTTACTTGCCCTTTTATTGTCTTTACAGATTTTTTTGGATAGTTCTCCTTGTGTGCTTTTGGTACTGGGCTCTCTCTCTGATTCACCTCTCCCTGGACTTGCTGCTTCTTCCTGTGGCCGGAACGCAGAAACCTTGAGAGCCAACAACTGAGGCCACTTTCATTCTCTCAGTCTCTTCCTCCTTATTCTGAGAGCCCCACCTCACGAATCTTCTTACTATTATTCTCATGCTAGGCATAGAAGCTAAGGACCATCTTACGCAAACCTCTCCCCACAAGATCTATGCCTAAGAGAAGGCGAGAACCCCCGCTGGGAGACATCTGGTTATGGGGGAGGATAATTCTGGGGGAGAAATTCCCTCCACTTTTCCTGCTGCCAAAGCAACAACTTAACGTCTCTAAGTAGACACGCAAGGTATTAGAGTAAAGCAGTCCTTATTTTTGCATTTGTGTATAGTCTATGCTTTACTTTGTATCATTTACTTTCTGCCAAACCCACACACATATGCTTATAAACAAACAAAGTCATCATACTCCTTCAATGTATAACAGAAGGCAAGCATTGGCCTTAAGGAAACATCAATGTCCTTTAGCTTTGAGAGGGTTTTCTCCCATCATGGAACATTTATCCCATACTTCCTGTAACCTCCTACCCTCCCAGGCACATGAATGCTGGGCTGTGCAGCTCAGCATGGAACCCAAGCCCAGGATGTGGGCCAAATTCTTTCTTTCTCAGCTGCCATGTTTTCTCTCCGAGTGAACTGATATTTGCTTCATTTCCAAGCTGGCCTGCTGTTAGCCGTGATGGAAATCTGTGACCACAATCTTGGTGGGGCTTCCCAGAACTCAAGCTGTGCTGATCTGTGCTAGAAGGCTGAAGGGAGTTTGTGGCTTGGCAAGGTGACATTTTATTTAAAATATGCTAACAGTGTTTATAAGGCACGTTTAATACTTCTACAACATTTAAAAAAATCAATGAAAATTTCTTGGTAATAAAATATGTTTTCCAGGAAAATTGTTTTGAAAGTTGTAGTCCAACAGGCTCAAAAGCAAATAATTAGATTCTTAGCTTCATAGACATCAATGGCTCAGAAAGGGAGCCTCTTCTAACTCTTCACTACTCGACTTTTCTCTGGCTATTTTCCAACACAGTTTTATTTTATAGTCTTCTATCTGATAACACACACACACACACACACACACACACACACACACACACACACACACACACAAAACCAAACCAAAAAAAAATCCACATGCTTGCAGGAAACTCAAATCTAGCTAATGAAGCTCCTTGATTATGATACAATTTTCTGAATTCCCTAGACTCCTTTCCCCACCTCAGGTTTGCCTAAGGGATTTCAGAACCATATATTAAAAGTTGAAAACTGGAGAGACTTTTCTGGATGTTCACCATGTGCTAAAATGGCCGAAGTAAGATGTGAGGAGACTTAATGGTCCAGCTGTAAGACGGAACATAAACACATCAAAATGACGAGGGAGAGAATGAAGATAAAACTAACGGCGGCAGAAAGCAGCTGCAGACGGACGCTCGAGAGACAGCCAGTTGGCCAGGTTCATTATAGGAGAGCAACTGAGGATGGAAGATTGAGGGAGGGCCCGGAGCAACACCAGTTGGGAGCAGAAGAGCCTCCTCCATCATCCCACAGAGAATCAGAAAGGGATTTACCCGAGGAGTTTTGCATTCAGCAGCCACCCCAAGAGCAGCTTCTGCACCCCCTGGACTCCCAAATGCTGAATTGGTTTCCTGGTGCCTGTGGGTGAGTCTGGACCAGTCCTGGTCCCTGGCCACCACCACAAAAGTTCATTAAATCCTTTCAGCTGAACACCAAGAGATGGCCGTGTGCATTCCCATCCTTAGGGAGTCCAGAGATTCTTAGCAATGTTTTCTCTGAAAAAAAATTGTTGTGGCTGTTCTGACTCTGCTGTGAAAAATATCACATTTTCTGAATAGAGCAAGTGACTGCTTGTAAAATCACACACTCGAGGCAATAGACAGTAGCCGGGGGACTGCAAATCCCTCTGATTTCCAGAAGCTCTTTGTTAACTCAGGGAAATGCTAACCAATTTTTAAGGTCTCTAACTTGATTTTCCTTCCCCAGTGTCAGATGGGAAACCACAGATCCCATCTTAAAGGGAATAAGAGACAGTTTATTCTGGAGCCCTTATGAGTAATCATGGCCTGGGAACACAGGTTAGGTTACCCCGACATCCATGTTTCAATGTGGAAGCAGTTTCGTAGTTTTGCTTTTTTTTTTTTTTTAATAGTTTACAGATTGAAAACAGGTCACAAATCAAAGCAACTTTAAAACACATTGGTGGGTACACCAAACAGGCAGGTACATCGAGGTGGGGGAAACCTTTTTCCAGGCCTAAGATGTTATCTGATGACGTTCTTGGGTTGGTGGAGGCTAGTGTTCTGCTAAGTTGATAGTGTCTAAGTGGATTTTAGTCATTACCACGAGATGTTAGTTCAGATACAGAGTGGGGAAGGCATGATTGCTCCAAAGGCTAAAACTAGCTCAGGATAAAGTAATTAGCCTCTGAACCTACAAAATTCTAATCTTGCCACAGTCCTGAAATTCCCATCAGTCCATCAGTCTCTGCAGACACGGAAGCCAGGAGTTATTTGTTCACAGCCAGACATAGCTTCTTTTCAGGAGTTTTGTTCACACCTGGCAAACAGATAGGCAGACTTATCCTCCCAGTCAGACTTAACGCACCCTGTGCTCTTCCCTCTCTACACATGGGAAATTGGGTCCTGACCACATCTAACCTTCAGCTGCTTATAGAAGATGTCTGACATGCCTCTGCCTTATTGCTTTTGTGCATGCCACAGCCTTTGCCTTGAAAGGCTCTCCAGTGATCAAGCACCTGTGTTCCTTGTTATCTGATGGGCAACATCTCCTGCTTAAACTCCAGGTGACGTCAGCCCTGACAAAAGTGTGTCTTTTTTCATTTGGGACTATTTTTTTTTTTAAATTCCTGCACATCCACAGGCCTGTAGATCATATCTCCTGTGCAGAGTGAGGACATTGCATCATCTTTTGGGGGAATCATGCCTTTAACCACACCGTCTGAACATCTCAGGGCTGGAGTGTGTTATATTAGATTTATACCTCTCATCCTTAGGAGCATCAGGGGCAGGTAATGAGTGCTCACATCATATTCACTTAAGGTAAACCAACAATCTACTTTCCTATAGCCTGTATTCCCCTTAGGGCATCATTTCCCCTTTTATAAGTCTTTTTTTTATATTTTTATACAATAAAGAACACATTGCCTAAGACACCTCACCTAAATATTATAAGGAAACATAAGATTCAAAATTTTCCAATGAATTTGAAATTATTATTGTTCTTCAATTCTTCATACTCTACTTATATCTACCTAATTTGTGTTGGCAGGTTTTTTTAATTTGATTCCCATGTTTTATTATATTGGTGATTTATTGTTATTGTCAACACACAAACACACACACACACAACTGTGTATTAAACATGATCTCGACTGACTCTATTCTTTTTTTTTTTTTTGCATGCCTATTAAAGTATCCACAGAAATACAGATTCTGGCATATATTTAAAATAAAATACAGTGAATGATGAGTTTGATGCTACAAATTAAGAAAATGTGTGTGAAAAAATTGATTATTTTGTGTGCTGTTCTCTAGTCCAACCTATAATTAAGCATTGCATTTTTCAAGATTGTAGCCGATGTTGTTATGACTCCTTTCCATCTCTTGGGTATTTTATTTGCATTTTGTATTTACTTTGCAAAAATCTTCCGCACAAACATTCTTGTAGGTTGGTGGTAAACCTATAGAGAGGACTGCAATGGTGATAATGGTATGCGCATGTGTATATTGATATATTGAGATTATTAGCCAGACTGGGAAGTCCTCTCATAGTGCATGATAGAATGGAACATGAACACATTTTGTGTGTGGAGTTTGCATAATGTAATAGTATGTAATAATGTAATATTATTTCATTATTCCTACACAATGTGAAAATTTGGAGTTACTAAAGAAAGAATACTTTAGAAGGTATACTCATGATAGGAATTGATTTATATTAATAGAAAACATTGTTTTAATCCGAGTCTAGCCATGAAGAATTCATGAGCTGGATTTTCTCAAAAAATAAAGGGAGCTGAGGGTGGCGTTTCAGAGCTGATGTCAGCAAACATTTCTGTCAAGGACAGCTGCAATTATTTCACGCTCTGTAGCTAGCAGAAGGTCTTCGTTGCATGATATTCTTTAGGTCTTTTTGTTGTTGTTTAGTTGTAGTTTGGCTTTGCAACTCTTTGAAAACAATTTGAAAAATCTTCTCAGCTTGAGAAAGAAGAAACAGCACATCACTGTCCGGTGGTCTAGAGTTGGCGACCTCTGTCCTCTACAGGAAAGACACAGCAAACATGTAAGGATGGCAAACCTTGATTACATCCCACTGAAAAGCCAAACAACTGTGAAGTTATCTGGGGTCCAGAGGCAAACTGAAATGTGATCTGCATATGAGAGGACACCGTCAAGTGTCGCGGTTACCCTGGGAAGAGTCTTGTTTTGGTGATGCTGAGACATTGAAGAGGAGCAGCATGACACTCATGAACTTAGAGTCAAATATTTCAGGAGAAAAAACAGAAGCAAAAGAAAGTAGGAGCCCATGGGTGCACTTCCAGAGTTTTTGTTTTACATTTAATTATTTATTTATTTGTGTTTGTGCTACGGCATGCGTGTAGAGGTCATAGGGCAGCTTGTGAGAGTCGGGCTTTTTTTAATGTATGTATGTATGTATGTATGTATGTATGTATGTATGTGTGTGTGTGTGTCATGGCATGTGTGCAGAGGTCACAGGACACCTTGTGAGAGTTGGGCTTTTTTTAATGTATGTATGTATGTATGTATGTATGTATGTATGTATGTATGGCATGGCATGTGTGCAGAGGTCACAGGACACCTTGTTAGTTCTCTCCTCCTATCAAGAGGATTGAGAGCATAGGAGTCGGTTTTCAGCCTTCATAGCTGGCACCTTCCCAGGGCCCGCAATGAGTGTTATTAAATGGCTGAATGAAAGTATGTTAAATTGACTCATTCTTTTGCAAATATACTTAGGAAGATGAAAGGCCCTAAAACTCAATCACCAGATACTGTACAGGAATAGATAAAAATCAAACTTCTGCAGTACAGTCTAGATTTGCAATATTAGTACTCTATGATCTGAGTCATAGAAGAATGACCAGGGATGGAAACCGGATTAGTTTTATAAAAAAGTAAAAGAAACACTAAGAGAAATGATGATAAATTAATTTTTCTGTTTCAAACAAGATATGGGTTTGTAAGGTTCCATGGAGACTATTACTCAGAAATGTTCAGTGTCCAAAATAGAAAATCACTGCCTAGATTGCTTTGTTCTGTGTCTAAACTTGCCATCAAATATTTGTGTAACCGTGGGGATGACAACACAGTACACACACACACACACACACACACACACACACACACACACACACACGCACATCCCGGGCCAAAACTGCCTCATGCGAGCTCAAGTCACACATTTTTATAAAGCCCTCCTTTGCCCGAATCTGTCAGGTTAGCTTTCCTACCAATCCCTTCCAGCATGACTAAACATTCAATGTGTGTGTGTGTGTGTGTGTGTGTGTGTGTGTGTTGAATAAAACAATAAGTTGAATAACCTATTGATTTGATGAACGTTATCTAGTAAACTCAGGCTATGTGTTCAAACATTTGGATGCATGTGCTCTTAAATACCCAGCCATTTGCCTGTCTTGCAGGACATAAAAATCATGATCAGGAGGCACTCAGCATTGTGAAGACAGAAGGATACCCTCACCACCATCCCTCCACGGAGGGGGCAGTTGTTTGCTTGCACTTTACATCAGAAAGCACAGGAGTATGTGGAGAAGAGATCTGTCTGCAAATACCTACTTCATGTTGTGACAGAGCCACCTCTCATCAGAACAGCTTTCCTGTCTTGTTTTAATAAATGTGCAACATGATGGCATTGGGTAGACAATTAAATAGAACACACTCAGATCTCCCAGGAATGGGAGGGAGGCTTGTGGGAGAAGGAGGGTGTAAGGCACAGAATGTCTGTAAAGGCCAGGCACCGACAGGAGAAGTTTCGTGACTGACTTTGGAAGAGAGAATGCTGAACTCCCATTGCTTTGGAGATCCTCTTGTAGTCCCTCCATATGAATTCCTTCCTATTTTTTTTTTATACTCAAAATTACTTCATTAATATAAAAAGAATTGCTAAGATGTGAATGTTGATAATGACTTCAGATTTGTAAGAGCTGGAATTGGTGAGGCTTCAATTAGCTTATTTTGGAGTCTGACATCCAAGGACATATCTATGAAAAGGAGGTCACTGTGTGGTCTGTTCTGGAGACAGCTTTGATGGCTTTTACTGAGAGGTGTCTTTTCAATGTACAAAGAATGGAACAGTGGCTGTCCATGGTTGCCTTCCTCGTGAGAATGTGCTGGAATATTTTATTGTTGGTTTGGCATTGAAGTCGGCTGTGAAATGATTTTTATGAATGCTGTTTCCTGGGAGGCACACAGAACTGAGAATTGCATGTCATGGGGCCGTGATCTCAGGGAACAGAAATCAAATAAATAAAGGTCTTGGGGAATTATGGTCTACAGGATGTATTTTCTTCACAAAATGAGTCCATGGTTCACTTTGATGGTGAGTTTAAATGGATCATACGAGAGCAGAAAAACACATCTATCTTTAAGTGGTAACAAAGTTCTATTTAAGAATTCCTCCCATAAAATCATATCTGAAGCCTAAAAATTCAAGAGAATAAATAAGACAGGAATATCTCCTATAGTAGAAGGAAGTGGCTTTTAATACACAGCTTTTCAAGCCTTTGATTTAATGGTATTCACCCTTTAAATGCAGGAGGGAGCAAAGAGAACTCACTATTCCATAGGGTTATATGTTCGAGGCTTCGTTTTTTTTTTTTGGTTTTTCGAGACAGGGTTTCTCTGTGTAGCTTTGCGCCTTTCCTGGAACTCGCTTTGGAGACCAGGCTGGCCTCGAACTCACAGAGATCCGCCTGGCTCTGCCTCCCGAGTGCTGGGATTAAAGGCGTGCGCCACCACCGCCCGGCTTCGAGGCTTCGTTTTAAACAGCCATATTAAAATGGTTTCTCCTCCAGGAGAAACAGACACCTTGTAGAAGGAAGAGATGGAAATAGCTAGCCTACAGCTGTTGACAGGGAACCGGGTTAGCTGGAAACAGAAGAGAGAGAACTGGCTTTGCAGGAATCTCTCTGGCAGTGTAATAATTCGATTCCCCCCCAGACTCCAGAGACCTTCTGACCTGCTCCACAGGTCCAGCTCAAGACAACGTCATCATTATGATCCAAGCAATTTTAGGAAGGCACATTTTCAGACACAGCAGGAGAACATTAAAGAAGGAAAGCTTCATATTTGACTCTGAGACACAGATATCCTACAGTAACCCAGGTTCCACAGAGCGGTAGGGTTGCTCAGCCCACAGCTCATGGCAGGGGTTTGGACAAGCCTACACAATATGAACGAAGTTTTAAATAACTTGGGCCATTTGTGTTCACAGGCAGAACCCTTCAGACCCCAACCTCAGCAGGGTCAATGCCACATTCCCCAGTCCATAGTAATTTGAATGCTTTTCCTCCCAGAGTATGAAAACAGACAAGTTATGGATTTCATGACAGATCACTCAAAGACCCTATCCAGAGACCTGGAAATTTTATCAGTACCGAACACTAGACAGGTTTTAGTGTTTTCAATGGATACCTGCTTATCAATTTGCCATCCTGCAATATAGTGTATTTTTAAGTACACTCTTGAAATGAGTTGAATCGTAGCAAACATAATGCACATGTTGACATGGAGTACTGTATTTAAGCAAATCAGGATTCCTGTGGAGAGATGATAAACGAGGACAACACTGAAATAACAGGTTACCATAGTTCATTACGTCTCTGTAAGCCCTTTAGAATCCATTCTTGTATTCAAGCTGCAAGTTTTCGATCAGAACACAATGTCTCCCAAAACCGGGGATGACGAAAATGACTAGCCTAAGAAGAGTGACCCAGTGAGGACACACAGGGAGTGCTAGGAATGCTTTGGCTCCACTCCTTCCCACAGCTCTGCACTAATTTGTTTCTTACTAAAACTGAGGCTGGGGAACTTGCCCAAGGCTATACAGATAGAGGGGAGGCTAATGGTAATTCTACCTAGCAGTCTGAAATGACTGCCCCAGTAGCAGTTGGGGCACAGGTCCCTTTTCTATGTGGCTGCAGGATAGTCATCAGATTTAAAATGGAAGCAGCCCCTAGGCCAGAGCTCCTCTGAGGAGACAAAGAAGTTTTGGGTCTCTTAAAATTGTGTTGGCTTTGAGAGCAGGGATTCAGCTTTTAGGGACTTCAGTTTTGTCCCCTTCTCCTGGTGGCTCACTACTGGAGTCAGAAAGAGAAGAGAGGAAATCAGATCCTTGGATAAGGCAAGGAAGGACACGGGTATTTCAATCAACCTGCCAACAAGGGCTTCCCTAAGGACCTATTTAAGGTGGCTGGGGTGGCTGACTCCCTCTTCCCCATCTAGCTTGTTGAACCAGACACATGGAGAGGATGAAAACATGAGAGAGGAACATTTTCTTCTGCATCAGAGCTAAGTGTGTTCAACACAGGCTAAGAAATGTTCTCCCATTTTGACTGTAGTTGGGAATTTTGGTAAACTCCCTGGAATCCTTTTCAGAGTTCTTCAAAATCAGAGATGACACAAGAAATATTTAAAGAAGGACCAAGTAATTATGCCAGTAAGCTTCCTGTGGCCCAGTTCCCAGATGAGTGAAATTGTTAGCAACTTTGAGAGGCAAATTGTGATTTATTGTAATATTTCTCCCAACATATCCATCAAGTGAGACTGAAAATGTAAAAAACCAAATGCTTGTCTAGAATTTTGAATGTGAGTTAAAATTTGTACAGTTTGCACACCATCTTTTTTTAATTAAGTACTTAAGAAGTCAAGATTAAACAAAACAAAACCTAGAGTCACTCATATATTCCCCTTTAAAATAACCAAACTTACTTTAAACAGATATTGAAAATATGAGTTGTTTTTATTAATGGATAACAAGATATATTCATACATGCATGTTATACACTCAAATCAGTTTGAAAGTAACAATTTCCTCAGTTAGTGTTGTATTAATGTATTCTATCTGATTTCTGCTATAGATGGCAGACTTCTCAAGCCACTCAGCTAACCTTGTGTCTCATGACCGCATCCCTGCTCTTATCACAAAATTGCAGTTTACTTTCTTCTTTATTGAAAAATGATCAGAACAGCCAGTTTGTGAAGAAATGCAGCAGTGCATTAAGAGCATGATTCTCTTCCTGCCTTCTCGTATCTAGTCAGTCAAAAGTCTTATGACAACTCCATCTCTTCGAAGGCTTTCAAGTTATCGTTTCCACTCCATGCATGTGATATTTAGCAGGCCCCCAACACTCCTGGCTTGGACTTAGCAATAGTTTCCTGTTACCTCCACCTTTGCATATTTGGAATTAACCTCCTAAACTAACAGAGTTCATCTTTTGAAAACCACAAATCTAATAATCATAGTTCTTCAGTGAGAACACACTAATGCTTTCCTTCAGGATCATAGAAAATAAAGTTTTGCACTTGCTAGATAGGTCAGTGGGTAAAATGCTTGCTGCCAAGCCTGATGGCCTTGGTTTGATCCCGGAGGCCAATAAGGTAAATGGAAAGAATGGCCTCCTGAAAGCTGTCCTGTGACCTCCACATAGGTACCCGGTATATATGATCTCCGCACCCCAACACACACACACTCACCCCCCAAACACATCCCACATCTACCCATCTACCCATCCACACTACACACACACCACCCACATATACAAACACACACACACACACACACACACACACACACACACACACACACCACGGTATTAAACTTTTTTAAAAAGAATATAAAATTGTATTATGTTGTGTATAGCATTTTGTTTTGCTTTTTTGAAGAAAGCTTGCTCAGTAGCCCAGGCTGTCCTTTATCTCTTGATCATCCAACCTCAGGCTCCACGTGCTGAGATTACTCAACGTGTGTCACTATGTCTAACTTCTTATGCAAGTTTCTTGGATCCTTTATCACCCTCACTCTGCCCACAGTATTCATTGTTTTCTTCTTCCTCAACTTATACTCCTATAGTGTAGGACAGTGTGTCTGTTTCTCACCAGATGAAGAAACACATACTGTCTTCCTTGGGAGGTGGGGATCCAAGTCAGGACTACATGTCTATCAAGTTGTCTTGTGATGCCAGTGATGCTGGCATGGGGACCACACGTAGAGAATCACTTCTTTAAAGCAAGCCAAGTTCTCTTCCAAAGCAAGCCTTGGGCTAAACTCCACAATCGCCTTCTTTCTCTTTTGGCTAGTGCCTTTTCCCCCTAAAGTTGAACATAAACATTCTTCTAGATCTGCAAGTGTTGCCCTACAGTCCACAGTCTGTTAATCTGTCTGGCTTCTTTCTTAAATGTCAAGGATAACAGGTATATTATTTACTTTTCTATCTCCGGACTTATCATAGTGGGCAGGAAGCCATTCTTGGCTGAATGAATAAAAATTTGTGGTATCGTACCTGATTCTTGACTTGGCTGTTTTGCAGATGTAGAACTGTCCATGCTATCTGTTACCTTTTGGAGGCTTCTGGAACATGTATTTCAGTGACCTTTTGATAACATTTCAGAATTCTTAACAATTCACCAAAGGGAATTTGAAGGCAATTCTAATCTTACATTCCAATGAACAAGAGACACTCACACATGACAGGCCATCAGAAATCAGCTTGATGAGACTCGATACAACATGAAACAAAAGGTTTTTCAAATGGTCCTGGAAATTTTATGAACCTCTGTCTAATATTATTTCTTAGATGAAAGTTGAAGCTATGTAGTGAAGATATAACTAGAATATGTCAGTAAACTATCATCAGGAAATCAAAATGCAGTCAGAATGTTACTTGAGTTGAGGATATGGCAGCTCTAACAATGTAGGCTTACCATTAACCCTTGATATGCCAATTAAAGAGATAAGTGATAATGAAAAGTAGAGAAAGAAATTAATCAGTGTGACTGTAGGGGAGACTTGGAAAGGCGAGCAAAGAGGTCCAGTGGACTTGTGGGTCCAAGTGTCTTTGGGACACTGACATCATGAGATTTAGATTTAAATAGAGGAATCAATATCTGTCTGTCTATCTATCTATCTATCTATCTATCTATCTATCTATCTATCATCTATCTATCTATCTACTATTTATCTATCACTCTATGCATATACTTATAAACATACACATCTATCTGTCTGTCTATCATCTATTTATCTATCTATCCATCTATGCATATACTTATAAACATATACATCTATCTGTCTATCTATCTATCTATCTATCTATCTATCTATCTATCTATCTATCTATGGTCATGGTCAAGGAGTGGTCCTGCCCATTATTGATCCATCACTGTCTCAGCAGCTCCAATATCTCCTCAAAGTGGTTGAATACATTGTCACACTTGTATGAAGACTTTCAAGGAAACAAGTTCCTTCTCTGGCTGAAACCAAAGCTTCAGCTTTTCCCTTCCTCTATCATGAGGCTCCTGGGGTAACGTTAATTATTGGGGTCCGCTGTTTCAGCAGTCCGATAGCTGAAGGGGATGTACAGGTGTCTCTTCTGAATGTCTCCTTTCCTAACAGGGTGGTTACAAGAATAGGGGCTTGGTATATTTTGACTGTAGATGTTTGGCCATTGACTTGCTGGCCTTCCATTGTGTCCACACAACCTATAGGCATACATGGCTTTCAAACTCCATGGAGATCAGAAAATGATTCTTAGGGATGGTTGAACTCATTTTTCTGGTTTTAGATGATGCCACAAAGTTACCAATGAAAGCAGACAAATGCCAACTAGGAAGCTGAAGTCAAAATCTTCTCTTTGATTGGATACTTAACTGACTTGCTCAGATTTACAGGCCATTCTCAACTGGAAGAGCAAGACTCGGGGCTGTGAGTCAGACATGTTCACCGCACGCTGACTGGTGTAATCAGGTGGAATGAGGACTAGGCAGGAAATCCAGCCTCATCTAGTGCAGGGTCTTGAATGTCATGTCAAGGAGTCTGAATTTGATTGTGTGAGCATTTGGGAGCCACTGACCTAATTCCAGATTGGAAATTAGAGAAACATAAAGCAGAGAGACTAATTATATGGGCTATGCAAAAGATTGGACCTGAGCCAATTTAGGGCATTGAGAATGATGGAGAATATTTCAGAGGAAAATTTTATAGAACTTAATGACTATATTAGTCAGGGTTCTCCAGAGGAAAAGACTCAGTAAGGTGTGTGTGTGTGTGTGTGTGTGTGTGTGTGTGTGTTCATTCATTCTAAGGAAATGGCTCATTCAGGTATGGAGCTGGGCAAATTCAAAATCTGCAGGGCAGGGAGGAAGGCTGCAGATATGTTCCAGGGAACAATCTATGTTGTCATTTAAATATGAAGGTTGGCTGGTGGCAGAATTCTTTCTTGCCCTGGGGGAAGTCTGCCTTTGTTTACTGATGAATGAGACAGAGTGTCATGGATCACATCTGCTTTACTCAAAGTCTACCAATTTGAGCATAACTGTCCAAAAGCACCCTCCTCAGAATCTAGACACTGTGGCCCATTGGAATCAGTATATAAAATTAACCGTTACCTTGAACATGCGGATGTGGAGCCAAAGGATGAGAGACACAAAAATAAATGGTTCTCTGGCTTTTACTTTGCATATTTGAGCGAATGGTGATGCCTTTGAACTAAGAAAAGGGCTGGTTACTTTTAGCTATCAATTGACACAACCTGGGAAGAGTCATAAGGAGAAATTATCTAGACCAGGTTGGCCTGCAGGCATGTCTGTGCATGCCTTGGCTGTTAATTGATGGAGGAAGGCCCAGCCCACTGTGGGCAGCATCATTCCCTAGGCAGGGGATCCTGAACTGTGTAAGAGTGCAGAAAGCTAGCAGAGCATAAGCCACAGCAAACATGCAGGCAAGGATGCCTGCTTCTCCTCTCTCGGTTCTGACTGTGGTTGTGATACCATAAGTCCCTGCCTTGACTTCCCTGAAATGATGGACTGTAACCTGACATTGTGAGTCAAACGACGCCTTTCGTCCCCCAAGGCTATTTGGTCAGAATATTTTATTCCAGCAACAGAACTGAAGCTTAGGGCAGACAGAAATCCTGGAAAGAGAGAAGATGTTGAGTAGAAGAGGTTTAGAAAGTATTTACTGATTGTCAACACCAAGTGCTGAGCAAAATGTCTTCTCTTTTAGTGTGTACCTGAGAGGAAACAACACAAGGAGACCATTAGGTAGTGATTACTCATGACGTTTAGAGGCCAAAACACTGCTGTTCCATAACCTGGACCAGCTATTTATGGTCTTCAAGTCTGACCTGCAAAATAAGCTACTATTTCTAATTTTTAAAATTTTTATTTATTTATTTCCCCCCTCCATGTATGTGTGTGTGTGTATACTTGTGTACCAACATATGTGTGTTTGATCAGAGAACAACTTCCCAGGGTCACTTCTCTTCTTCCATCATGTGGGTTCTGAGAATCAAATTCAGATTTCAGGTTGGGTAGTGTGTGTACTAACCCCTGGCCCGGAAAGATGAGATTTTTCTGAGAAGTACATGTGTCTGTCCTGTCTGACACAAAGTAGGTTACCAGGCGATGTCTACATGAGACATTGTCCTGTCTATATTTTCACGTTGTTGGTCTCTGCAATAAATGAAGAACATTAAACAGATACCAGACTTGTCCCCAGGGTTGTGACATTCTCTGGGGACATGGTTGCTGGGAGGGTACTAAGTGACATTGTCTTCTGTTACAGTATGTTAAATGACTCCATGGTGGCTTGAAACAGATAATGAAGCCCCCTAAGGACCCGTGTTAGAACCAGGGAATAACACAGGCCCCGGTCTCATTAGAGTCTGTTAGCCATTGTGTAAACAATGTGTGAGGATTCAGTAATGGATATATAGTATTTCATTAAAGTTCATAGAGGTCATAGATAGGTCTCATGTTTAAAAAGCATGCCGAAGCCCCTTTAAAATTGTTTAATTACAGCTAATAAAATGACATCTTAATTTTTTTGTTCACAAATACAAATGCATTTAATAGAATGGAAGTAGTCTTTATCCGTTGATGTGATAATTTAGTACGGCTTGATTGTTCATTCATGAATGGATACACTGTAGGTGCTCCAGAATCAGATGTGATGCCTAAAACACATATGTGATGCTTAAAACACAGAGGAGGAGACTAACATGTGGGCCAAATCTGTCTCCATGCTTCTTTTTCAAATAAAGGTTTATTGAAACACTCCCTGATTCTGCTGTATGTTACCTCTGGCTCCTATGGCTCCCCAGTCAGGGCTAACTAGTTAACACAGAGAGAAGCTACATGCCTTGCAAAGCTCTTCCTGTAAAGTCAACTGATGCATGTGGTACTCAATCACTTCATATCAGTTTGAAAGACTCAAATGCTCTCAAGGCCATGCTCAAAGAATAGAAATGCTTTATACCGATCGCATGGACAGAGGATCCAAAGAGTTACAAAGTATGACCAACCTGAAGAGACTTTAGTGAGAAGCTCCTTCAGCGGACTTTGCCGAAAGGAGACCCAGGATGCTATGTGCTGCTTTTTCCAAATTTGGAAAAAACAAACAACAACAAACAAACAAACAAACAAACAAAAACACGTTTCTGGTACTCCAATCAAGGTTTCAAGTTCTGTGTCATTTTCAGAATCAACCAAAGAGGTCTGACCACTACCACTGTGCCTCCACTTTCTCCTTAGACCCTAATGAAATACTGTTATGACATGATAGATAATAATTGGCTTGAGAAAAGACACAGCTGATTCTGATTTTACAGATTTTTTTTTTTGTCTCAATTCACAGGCCTCGGTGGACAGATTGGATCAGTGTATTGCATAGAATGATAGACAGCATGGAAGGAAAAAAGCACCAGGCACATCCATCAACTTCAATGTAAACCTCAACACTTCCAAGGGGCTGCTGTCTGAAGAGAGGGAGGACAGAGACATGGTAATTCCTGCAGGAAGCTGAAAGAATGAAGTAGGAGAAGAGAACAAAAAAAATCACGCTTACCTGAGTTGCCAAATCACAGCAGATGGTGGGATCTAAAGGGAGATAAACATTAGAGCCTGGAAAGTAAGCAATTCATCCTGTCAGTCTTGAAGGGCTGGTGCAGCTGAGAGATCAGTTGAAGAACTAGACAGAATTCGTACCGCAGCAGTGATGTTTGGCAACAATCAAGCCTGCCCATCAGAAGGATGATGGAGAGGAAACCTGCTGAGGGGAGTGAGGTCCTTCAGTAATGGGAAGCACTCCCCCAAACTGTTTGGAGTTAAGAAGTAGGAGATTAGGCAGGTGTAAGTAATTGGAAGAAAATAGGTCATACTAAAAGCAGGAACTAATCGGCAGACAAACGAAGCAATATGTTTCTTCAGGTAGATACAGAAAAGTCCGATTGCCTTGGGCCAAGAGAGCATCTCTAGATAACTGGGTTGGTACCTCTGTATTCTAGTGCTCCAGATGTTATACATTATAGCCTGCAGTCCTGGCTGGGCAGCTGTAGCATGGCTTTGAGAGGCTGCCTCTTAGCCCTAGATACTTGTCCCACCCCTTTGCACTGGTTCCTTTGGTCATCAGTTCCCTTTCTCATTTATTCTACAAATAACTGCTTTGTTAAATTTCTTGGAATAATATGGCAGACACTATACTTAGTCCTGGAAACGCCATGTTGAACAAAACAGACTTTTCCCTCCTGGAGATTATATTACAATAGGGGAGATGTTAGTTTAGAGCTATGTGCTTGCCTTTACTTTCTTTATAATGAAAAATAATCATCCTAATCATAGCTGTACTTATTTATAATATGGTTCATGGATTATTGAGGAACTCATACAAGGCATAGCCCAAAGTCAGTCCAAATGACTATAACTAACGTTCATTTATTTCCCCGGTACTGTGGGTGTTGTCCGGCCAACAAAGAGATTTGATGTCACTTCTTCATTTAAAGTCCTTTTTTTTATCACCTACATTTTTATTAATCATAATTATTTGAGAAAATGTAATTATTTGGTAATACTTTTATTAATTCTTTGAAAGTTTTATATATGCATGCAATGTATTTTGAGTGTATTCACCTTGCACTCCTCCCCATAACTTCTCTCAGGTCCACCCTCTCCTTCTAACCCCTTCCCGTCTTTTCGTTGTTTTTAATTACCCACCTACTCTAGTTTATGCTCCCCATACACTTATGGCTGTGATGCTATGTACTGAAACACCGTGGTCAACCTATTAGGGGCCACACCGTAAAGATAATTGATTCTCTCTCCATGAGAAGTCGTCAACTAGGGGTGGGGACCCATGAGCCCCTCCTGCCTCCATGCTAGAATGTGGGCTGCCTTGATCTCATGCAGATGTTCTGCCAGCAGCCACAGTTACTGTGAGTTCTTGGGTGCAGCGATCCCGCATGACATGTCCAGAAGACCCTATTTCATTCTGGTCCCCCACAACATATGGCTTTACAGTCTTTCTGTTCCTCTTCCTCCATGGTCCCTGAACTTTGGGGTGAAAGGGGTGTGATGCAGGTGTCACATGTGACTGAGCACTCCATAGGCACTTAATCTCTACTTTGGCCAGTTGTGATATTCTAAATTAACTGCCATACACTGTGTGATTAGGACTGAGAGTAGCACTGAGCTGTGGGTATAGAGATACGAATTTAGAGAGCAGTTGGCTATGATGTCCCTTTAGCAAAATAATAATTGTAGGTTCAACCCTGGGGCCTAAGAGCTTACCCAAAATGGATGCTTGATGAGATTTACAGTATCAGGCATGTGGTTCTTCTTGTGGAGCAAGCCTTAAATCCTGTTTCTTAAAAAAGAGGTTGGTTACCCATAAAGCATTTGGGCCACTGTCATACCCAGGGGCATGACTTTCCAAGCCAGTCATTAGTGTGCCCCATGGAGGTCACAGCGGGTGAAACTGTTGATTCCTTTTTCCTTCCACAGCCTATATCACTCCTTCTGGTACTACGAAAGTTAGCCAGCAGGAAGGAATCTTCCTGATCAGTATCAACTTCATTTCTCCACAGCCCGTGAAGAAAGTGTGTGGTATCTTTAGCAATCGAGTCTTACCAGAAAGTTCTGCTGCTTTAGGGAATCTCTGGTACAGACTCGAGGGGTGGTGTTCCATGCCTGGCATTGATTGTTTTATTTGGCATCTTATGGCTTTTGAGAGGGGTATTACTTACTGTGTAGAGTAACACTTTTATATGAAAATGCATGTAGTAAGTGAAGATAGATAGATAGATAGATAGATAGATAGATAGATAGATAGATAATATATTTGGTAGATGGAGATTATAAAACAGTACATTTCTGTGTGGCTTTTCAAACATCTTTAGTGTTAGTACATTTTCCTCCAACTTTCTCCTCTGTCTTTCCTTCCCATCCCTCTCTCTATTTAAATCTCCCTCCCCATGGCTCCCCTTCTCCTTCATATCACCTGTGTTGAGATTTTTCTTTTTAAAACCTAGAACAGGAATCAATAAACTTTTTCTTAAAGATGCTAATATTGAGCTAGGTATGATGGCACATTTTGGAGGTAGAGGCAGGAGAATCACAAGTTCAGGGCCAATAATTTCAGCTATAGGGTGAGCTCATGGCTAGCCCTGGCTTAAAAGAAGGCTTTGGTAGTAAATACCTTAAGCCATGTGGGCCACATTGTCTGTTTTATAGTTATCTGAGTCTGCCATCACAGTACCAAAGTATCCACAGACATGTGAAGAGAGCTGTGGGCGGCTGTGTTCCAATGCACATTGTCTATGGAAATAGGTGGTAAGGCAAGACTGGCAAATGAATGAACTTGCTCAACTCCCAGCCTAGTGTAGGTCGTGAGGCTTAAGCTCTAGGGTATCACAGAAATGCTGATTTGGAGGCTCATAATTCTCTTTGCCCTGATAAGAGCTTCATATTTCCTGATTCTGTAATGTATTTTATTACCTATCTTAAAAATAGATGATGGACTTCTGAATTACTCAAATAATGGAGAGGAATGGAAAACTATGGGAGAACCCACTTTCAATAGTTGTTTCATTCATAAATGCCATTTAATACGTTGCTTCTATTTCCTTTCAAAAGACATGTGTTGTGGATATTTGATCACACTGTGTGAAAGGCACCTTCTGATTGGTTTAATAAAGAGCTGATTGGCCAATAGCTAGGCAGGAGAGGATAGGTGGGATTTCTGAGCAGAGATAGGAACTCTATTTCTGGTCAGAGATAGGAACTCTGGGAAGAATCTGGGAGGTGGGGATTCACCAGGGAGATGTGAAGTAATTGGACATACAGTATGGAGGAGAGGTAATGAGCTATATGGTAGATTAATATGAATGAGTTAATTTAAGTTTTAAGAGCTAGTTGGGAACAAACCTAAACTAAGGGCAAGCTTTCATAATTAATAAAATGTCTCTGGCTGGGTGATGGTGGTGCATGCCTTTAATCCCAGTACTCGGGAGACAGAGGCAGGCAGATCTTTGTGAGTTTGAGGTCAGCCTGGGCTACAGAGTGAGTTCCAGGAAAGGAACAAAGCTATACAGAGAAACCCTGTCTCGAAAAACCAACTATAAACAAACAAACAAATAAAATGTCTCCGTGTCATTATTCAGGAGCTGGCAGTCCAAAGAAAGTCTGACTACAGAGAGGTATTTATTGATTTTTTTTAGTGTGTGTGTGTGTGTGTGTGTGTGTGTGTGTGTGTGTGTGTGTGTGCATGTGCCTGGGGATCCAACTCAGGCCACCAGGCCTAGCAGCAGGTTACCTTCCTAGCTGAGTGACGGTGCTAGCCCACACCCCTACTTATTAACCCATTGTACAGATAAACCAGAATTGACTGAAGTAGTCCCTCTGCCCTTCAAACTTTCTCATCTTGCATTTTGTTGGATTCCTCTTCCTTAACCAATAATCATAGTTAACGATGTAGCTCAGTGACAGGGAGCTTGCCGTGCACACGCAAGGCCATGGGTTCAAGGCCCGACATCACAATTAATTAATTAATAATCAATCAACGTATATGCAGCTTTGCTGTTTTACTTTTCAATCTAGCAATCTGCTTCTTAAATTCAAGAGCCAAATGAAATAAATTTCTCTAGAAATTCTGTCTCTCACTTCCCAGACAACATTCACCACACATTCATTTACCTAACACGTAATCTGCTGTGTCTCTGAGCATCTAGGGGAGGAGATGGATGGGTGAAAACAATAGGTAAAACCTGGTGTCCACTTTCTGCTGGATACTGTTTAAAATGCTCACCATGAACTACTCAAGGAAGCTGTTTTCTGGTTGTCATGGCTGAAACACAACTATGCTGTTCTTTACTCTGACACGCTAAATATTTAAGCAGGTGAGTTGCCTTCTGTAGGAAAACAAAGGAATCCCACTTTACAGTATTCAAGATCACTTGCACTGTACTCGGAGGAATGCAGAAGCTGTACACTCTCCTTTTGCACACCACGCTCCCGGGTCATGGTCACCTGGCCTTAATCGCTGTGGATCACGAGGGGCGAGGATAGTAATTTGCTCATGGCAGAATCTCAGTAAATATCTGCCTGGCCAGTTAATGACTCAGCTGCAGAGGCTAGATAATTAACCGAATGGGAAGAGAGCCGGGCAGCTTAATTCCCTTTCAGCGTCCAGTTTCTTCATCTTCCAGGGGCTTGTTTTAACTGCTTTGTTGATAGAAAAGATTAGGGGTAAAGACAGTGACATTATAGGCTTGAGTGCTAATCACTCTGCTTCTAGCCTACGTAACTTTCAGCTTTTCAGAACTCGGCTGTATATGAGAGCTTTGATTTAAAGTAGCATCATAATACTATCCACCACACAGTATAGGGAGAATCATGGGAATTCTGTTAGCTTTTTAACAAGACTTCCACACTGCACTCTACATGAGTGATTCCCATGTGACTAATCTGTGTGGACCTGTTTGTCTGGCAACTCATCAAGGCCCATTGGCACCTTCCTCTGAACTCTATTATCCAAGTGAATAAAGGCAGGGTCTCCTAGCTAAAAAGTGGAGTTAAATCCAGTATCACACAGCTCTACGCGTTTCTGAGATGCTGAGATGAATTGTCTCTTGATTTACTGGCAAGTGTGACAATGGGTCTCAGGGAAGGCAGCGAGTTAAGGAGAGGCAGGCGCTCACAACATGTTTTACGGTTTCCCAAGAATGACAAGATGACCCAATAATAACAGCTGTTACTCACAAAGGCAGGTGCTGTTCACAGTGATGTAAATATTTCCTCATTGAATCTATAGGACAACTCAACAAGGTAGTAGTATTTTTTTACCCATTTTATAGATGAATAAATGGAGACCTGGGCTAGGTCTGTTGGTGTGTTCTTGCTCACACAGCTGGGGAGAATGTTAGAGCTGAGTCTCCGGACTCTTGGCCATACTCCGATACATTGGAACACTCATGCAACAGGAATAGGGTTACTTTTGAGAAATCAATCAAACAGAGTGGTTGCTTAGGAGTTCTGGTTTGTTTAGAGACTCTGGACACACTTTTACTTCATAAATCATTTAGATGAGGACCAGAAGCTCCAAGCTGTTGTTTTTCAGCTGCAATCCCAACCGGTTTAGCAAAGCTGGTAGCCATCACGAGCTATTTGGGAGCCTACACACCTTCCAGTCTCAAAGGCCTGACCACGTGGGCGAGCGCTGTCTCACTGGGAAATCTCAGGAATGGGAAGATAAGCCAAGATAACAAACAAGGAAAAAGGTTGAACTTGTGAGCTATCTCTTCATTTACCTCAACATAAAGACATTTTCTGTAGCCGGGCGGTGGTGGCGCACGCCTTTAATCCCAGCACTCGGGAGGCAGAGCCAGGCGGATCTCTGTGAGTTCGAGGCCAGCCTGGGCTACCAAGTGAGTTCCAGGAAAGGCGCAAAGCTACACAGCTACACAGAGAAACCTTGTCTCGAAAAACCAAAAAAAAAAAAAAAAAAAAAAAAAAAAGACATTTTCTGTAGTGTCAGTTACAGCCTGACTGTCTTTGTATATCTTCATCCCGATGAATAGCATTCCTGATGCCTACAGGTGACTTTCGAGTGGACATGCTTCCCAAGGCCTAGATCTATCTACCTCAGGTATGCAGTGGTACTCACACAGACACAGTAGACCCACTGGCTGCCTCCTGGCCGTCCCCAGTCTACGTTAATATGTAACACTCTGAAGAGACACTTCTGTGGGCCTCTTGTGTTACTTACTTTTCTATTACTGTGATAAAGCACCACGAGCAAGGCAATCTCAGAAGGAAGGCTTTCTTGGGGCTTAGAGTTCCAGCAGGATAAGAGTCTGACATGGTGGGGGACCACGGCAACAAGCAGTGAGCTGGGACGGGATGCTGACGGCTCTCATCTCGAACAGTGAACCACACGCAGGAAGGGTACAGGGCTCTGAAACTACTAAGCCCTCGCCCAAGTGACATACTTCCTCCAGCAAAGCTGTACCTCTTAAACCTACCCAAAGAGAGCCACCGACTGAGGACCAAGTAGTTGAACATGTGAGCGTATGGGGAACGTTTTCATTCAAACCGCTGCAGCTCCTGACATTCTACACATCAGCCTGGTGGTGGCGATGGCGATGGCGATGGTGATGGCGATGGCGATGGCGATGGCGGCGCACGCCTTTAATCTCAGCACTGGGGAGGCAGAGGCAGGCGGATCTCTGTGAGTTCAAGGCTAGCCTGGTCTACAGAGTGAGTTCCATGACAGGCTCTGTAGCTACACAGAGAAACCCTGTCTCCAAAAACAAACAGTAACAGCAACAAAAAGATTATACACATCTTGTGAGTACAGGTGTTGAATATCTTTCAAGGGTATTTTTTTACAAAAGACAGCCTTGGAAGATTATCACAAGGAGCAGAGAGCTGGTTTGCTGACTGGCCAGTATAACTGGCCCAGAGATAATGTCTTCTCCAGGGATTACATCTTCTTCCAAAAGAGGGGGCTTCACAGCACGTAGGTTTCCTCAACTGTGATGCTAACTGTGATGTTCACTGTCTGAGCAACTTTGCATTAACCACAGGGCCTTGAGGGGCAAACAGTACAGATGTGAATGGAGAGCTCAAGCTGCTTGTTAGGTTGAGTAAGAAAGGCCTTTGTTTCTGCCCCCAGGAATCTCATGTGTCCTGCTAGGCCAATGTCTCAGCTTCCAGACAACACAAAAATCTTGGTCTTCACAGTTCCTGGCAAAGCCCTACGAGCCTGCCACTCAATTGTCCAAGTCCGTCTAAGTCTAAAGCATTGTCTTGAGTACAACCCCAAGCAAGAGACTTGGTTTTTATTTTATATCTTGATTTATTTTTAAAACTGGTGATGGTTGGGGTACACAACCCACGGAAACTTTTATTAAAACTTTGTATCCTATCCCTTAACATCACTTGCAGGTCCTCATAGTTTCTCGTTCCTATATCAAAACAAAACCTTTCCCACCCACGCGCCATTTCAGCGCAGCCTGTTGGGGCATTGACTTTCATTGGTCAGTTTGCCTAATACCAACTGCTTGTCAGTTTGCAAAGTGAGAGTTTACATATGCTAAAGCAATCCTCTGTCTATTGATCCTCAGCTTCTGTGGGCCTTTCCTCACACATACCTAACAATGGGCCTTTGCTGATGCTTAACTTCCCTCACAAGATGTTAAGATGGGTAGTCTCAAATACTTTGTTGTAAGTAGAGGCCCTTAAACTCTTTACACAGGGTTAATTTTCTTTTTCCTCTTGTCATTCTGGCCCAGTTTTTGATACTGCTGACTCTCTAACACCTTGTAACTGATGATCCTGTCACCTGACACTTAAGGACATCTGTTCTGTGTTTTGATTCTATATTTGGATGGAAACTCACCCTCCCTGGGATCGAATTTCTTTTTAACATCGCATATTCCCATGGCGTTTACCCAAGATCTCTCAGCTGGTTCGCCAGGACAGTTAATTAGCGTGGTCACCTCAGCTGTGCCGACACTGGTGGATGATACCAATAAAAATCCAGAAATGTTTTGGAATGATAGGCTATGTGAACCAAAGCCAAAAGAACCCCGCTGTTCCTTCCTCCTCTGTTCAAAGTCTGGTTAATTGTAGCTTTGCTTCCATACTACAGATAACACCAGTGATTAGAGACCCAACCAAACCCACAAAACAATGCTGATATTATAGCAAGCCAGATAGGAGATAATCACTAGCCATTAAGCAAACTTCGTTTCCAGTGAGACAATACAGAGTTGTATGGTTTGAGAGCACAGAATAATGTTATTTTTATCTTGCCTCCAGTTCCACATATGGCAATCCTGCTGAGCCCTCTGACCAGGCAAAGTTGAGGGACTTGTTACAGTGAGTTTATTAGCTGCAGAGGGACTGTGTTCCATTTAATTTGTGCCAGGAGGCTGCTGTATGCAAATCACCAACATGGTAGACAGTTACAAATGAAATAGAGAGAATGGAAAGATGTCTCCTCATTCTACCAGAAGCCCAACAGCATTTCACCCTGTTAAATTTTGAAGGCATGTGAAAAGTTATCTGCTATGCTTTCTTAATTAAAAGGAAATGTTTTAAACAATATTTTTAGATGAAAGTAAGCACATCGTGTTTATGATACTGGGGGAACTCTGGCAAGATGAAGCTTTTAAAGGCCAGGCCTGTCCAGTTGAGCAGCAGGTACCTCTGGACCCACAGTCTGATTGGCCTCATGTTGTTTGGGTTCTCTGTTTTTGTCAGGAGACCAGAACCTTTCCTGAGAGGGATTGATTGCAGCACGCATGCTTGGCACAGGGACACTGCTCACTCAACAGGGCTTCCTTATTAATGTTGCATATTAATTGCACAGAATAATGGGTTGCATTAGGACATGCTCTTACATGTGTGCAATATACTTTGATCCTATTCAGCCCAATAGGGGTCTTTTTGGCGAACGAGAATTAACCACATCAGGCCTAGGCTTTCCAAGGTGACATATCTTGAGAAGATTAACATAGTAGAATAACCCAGAAAATAAGACATACCTAAGAAAAAAAAATGAAGCAGCAAAATGGTTAAGTGGAAAAAAAAAAAAAAAAGTCATGCTAGAGACCTGACAGCAGAGGAGACTCAGCTGAAGACATTGGGAGCAGACGATGCCTAACCCTGGGTTGACTGTTTATAACAGGTTGAGTAGCTCCCAGGGGACCAGGTCCTTGCCTGTGCAGTGTGCGTGGACATTGGTGGTTGTGAGTCTTCCTTCCATGGGCTTCCTGCACTGTTTGCTCCTCTTCTTCCTTTCTCTCCTACATTACCACAACAGAATTCTCATGAACGCAGGCACTTGGTTATGACGCCACTCTGCGTCAATCAAGAGTGGCCTGTGAACACACAGCTGGATCTTCCCAACCATATTCAATCTTGGATCACCGTAATCTATTGTGATTATTCCTTTTTTGGAAATTTTTACACAATCACAGAAGCTAAAAACATTGATCCCTGCTTCTAGATGGAAGAAGACAAACATGACATCTAATTAAATAGTGGTCTGACAATAAACCTATTTTTTTTCTGTGATCCCCACTCCCAGTTAGGAATTTATGATCATATGTACATGTTTCCAGACAGATTTTTCCTGACATAATTGAAATATTTCTAAAAAATTTTCTTGAGCCTGGCTAGGCCTGGCCAGACATAAGTAGCTCTTCCAGCTTGGCTCTTGCAAGCATAAGCAAGTCTGTTCAAAGCTGTCACTATAAGGTCTTGTATGTGAGATGCAGGAACTACCTACATCTTGAAGGAAACACAGTTCATTTGCTGGGGGCTAATGTTACCTCCATTCTGTCTAGTTTCCCTGTATGACAAAAAGAAATGAAAGCAGTACTTTGAGCTGAGAGGGCTTTAATGATTTTAAAAGACATGTGTACGAGGTATGGAGGGGGAAGGGAGGGTTCTGGTAAATCCATGTGCATATGGGATCAATTTGTATTTTCCAGGCTGACTGGAAATTTCACAGGACCTGTGAGCCCTGAGAACCATAAAGACATTTTAATGGCCCTGCAAAGCTTTACCTATCTCAACTTCTCAGTCAATTACAATTTGTGTTCACAGAATATCCAAAATGTTGATCATTTCTCTTTCAAAATATGACATTCCTTTTCACCTTTTTGGTATTTCAATGCCCAATAAACTGCTTAAAATTTTAAATTAAAAAAAGCGTATTAACAGTTATGGCCTGTCTAGGCATGGTAGCTCATGCCTGTAATCCCAATGTTTAGAAGCTGGGGGGAAAAGGATTGCTTCAAGTTCAAGGCCTAGCCATGGCTATATAGTCAAAGAGTCTGTCTTTCAAAAAAGGGAAGAGAGAGAGAGAGAGAGAAAGAATGAAAAATGAAAAAAAGAATAGTTACAGTAGAAAAGTCCTGGACTTTAAAAATATTGTTTGGTGAGTCTCAATTCAATGCCTTCGCAGCCCAGGAACTACAGTCAGTGTCTTATCAAGCAAAACTTGAACTAGAAGAAAATCCAGCTGGCTCAGCACAGTGTGCACAACTGGCTTGTCTGTGTATTAGGTGTCAGTCTCATGGTGAAGAAGTAACTTCTCCAGTCCTTGGGAAACACAGCTCCCTATGTGGGTGCGGTAGGAGATGCAGTGTAAAAATGATCCAGCCACCATGTCTGATCTCCTGCGTCTTTGGTTTGGTCTTCTGTGACAGTAGTCATGCCACACTGACATACTGGTGGCTCAGGGCTTGGGAGAAAAATGGCTGTATTGACTAAACGGATGGGAAATGTAATACTACATACAGCACACAGGGATTCTTTGCTGCACCGTCCCTTTGCCTGACAAAGGGCGCTATGGAAACCCTGTGGCTGCCTCATGGCAGCTACTCATGGTGAGTTGCTTTTGAGACATCTTGCCAGCCAAACAAAGAGCTGAAATCAATGGCTGAAAATGGCAAGGGCATTCTTACCCCAGCAGAGACCACTTCACATATTCAAGGTCTGCTTAAAGACCAATGTCAGGGAATCACTCACTGAGTTTTACTTGGCAACATCATTTAAATTGAAGTGACTTTGTACATTTTGGACTTCTTTAAATTAAATTTAGTGAGTTGCCATGATTATTTACATGCAAAATGAAAGAGAGCAACATAAAAACAATTTTGAAAAATTTGGTTTTTGGGCTTTGACACAAGGAAGTATAGTCAATAATGAACAGTTTGCAAGTTAGGTTCATCTGGGAAGGAAATATATAATCTTTTAAAAAATTCAGATTTCCCAAGGGATCCATGTCTCCAAGAAAGGTTAAAACATGACAGCATTAAATTGTGGACTCTGGGGGAATATTTTGTTTAAGGAAGCACACAGTTTCATATAGTTTTCTATGAGAAATGTCTGCTCAACAAATGTTGACTGACTGAATCTCATGGCTCCGGAGTAATTACTTCCACTTTGGGACTGAGGGATACATTTCCGCCCATGGACCTAAACTGTTCTACAGTCTGACAGGTAATTTGGCCTCAAAGCAATCTGCAGACATGTCTAAAGGCTAGAAGGGAGAGAGAAGACTAATTGGTTTGTTACCCCACCAGTGACTACAATTCACTCCATCTCGGGGTGTTATGGACTGGTGTCCCTCAGCATTGCAAAGGCTTTGGCTCATATGCATTGATTTATGAACTTCTTTATAATTTTTCAAAGACACAAAGCTAAGACCGTTATTTCAAATTGTTGATTGTGACAGGCATGGTAGCATAATTGCAGCCCTCGGGAGATGGCAGTAGGTGGATCTCTGTGAGTTCGAAGCCAGTCAGGATGACGTAGTGAGACCCTGTCTCAAACAAAGCAACAACAACAAAAATCCCAAACCCAAACCAAACTCCTGCTGATTGTGAAAGTATATGAGAAATGTTTTTGAGGGGACAGTGGGGTAGCGAAAGAGAAAGCACCTATGTGCTCCCACCCCGCTTCCATAGCTCATCGGCTCTCTGCTTTCCTTTTAAACGTATTTATTTATTTATGCGCATGTGCGCAAAGAGCAAGTCAGAAGACAGTTTAGCGTCTCCTTCCACCGATGTGGATGTGGGGGATTGCCAGGCGTGGTGGCAAGCACCTTTGCCCACCAAGCCATGACATCTCTCTGTGCTCTTTCTCCCCCCTCCCGGGAGCCGGACTGTCCCACTAATCCCCTCACCCTGCTCTGCCTTGTGCCCATCCTGCCTCCAGCTTTCCTACCTCGCCCGCCCAGGCTTCGTCCTTCCATTTTGCCTTGTTAGCACTCTGCCTGGGCCTCAGATTACAGGAAGGCTGCAGTCCTGTGAACGGCCTGAAGGAAGGCCAAGCTCACATTTCACGTGCCTGGAAATTTAGAATTACAAATTAATCTACAGGAAACAATTGCTTGAAGAATTTAAAACTGATGTGGGCAGCAGTCCACACAGCCCTCTTTCATGGGCCACCAGGCCGTGTGCAGCTCCGGGGAGGTCCGGGGGTCCGGGAGCTTCTGCTTGCTGGAGTGTTTCTTCCTTCGTATGCTGTTCATTTCTTTATAAGGGTTAAGCAAGGTAATTGAAAATGTTTATGGCATTAGACTTCTAGCAGAGCCACATTCCTTTCCAGTTTGATGAAATTATCAGCTATTTAACAGCCCTTTGGGTTGTTTTGACTGCAAAATTTTCATGTATACCTTCATGCAAAAATGCCTACTGTAGAACTCTGTTAAATGCCTTCGGTAGAGGGCTGTCTGCTGGTGGGAATGGTGTGGTCAGAAAGCATCCGCAGGGTGATTTATGAAAGGCCTGCTTCACAAGACACAGGTTGCTTTTGGCTTTCAGGAATAGCTAAAGCCTCTAATCCATCTCCTCCCCCATCTTTGAGAAAGTTTTGGTTCTGTGAAAGGACCTCAAATCTAATATATTTTACCTTGAAAGAAACCGTTTTTCACGCAGATTAATGAGCATTTTTAATGTAGTTTTGGTTTATTTTGTTTTATTATATATGACATATCAAAAACCTTTGAAAGGGTGATAGAAAATAGTGCTTTTATGCTAAAATAGTTCTCTCCATCTTAAAAACTTAAAACTAAAAGTCATTACACACACACACACACATATACATAAAACATACATAATATATGTGTAACACCCCCAGCCATAGGCTTAGCTAATTCTGAACTGGGTGTGTATAAAACTTTATTACACGGTCAACATTTTAAATGACTCTTACATGAATTTTTTGTAATACATATTTTTATTGTTGGTTGTTTCTAATTCTTGACTAATCAATTTTTAATTGAATATGTGGTGGTTTCAATGAGACTGGACCCCACAGACTCATATGTTTGAATGGTTGACTCCCAATTGAGGGTACTATTTGAAAAGGATTAGGAGTCGTGACCTTGTTGGAGGAGATGTGTGTTTTTTTTGGGGGGGGGGGTTGAAATCTCAAAAGTCCAACCAATCCCAGTTAGCGCTCCTGCTCTCTCTCTCTCTCTCTCTCTCTCTCTCTCTCTCTCTCTCTCTCTCTCTCTCTCTCTCCACATGGTGGTTGTTGTCCCAAGAGGTGGACTCCCTACAACCCTGCCAGTGCCATGTCTGTTTGCCTCCTGCCATGCTCCCTGCCACCATGGTCATCAATTCTAACCCCGGGAACCAGGAGCCCCCAAGGAGAATGCTTCCTTTGTAATTTGCCTTGGTCATGGTGCCTTGTCACAGCAATAGAAAAGTAACTAAGATGCAATACACAGTGAAAAAGTCCACCATGAAATAGAAAGCACTGAACTAAATACTATAATTTGTGAGTGAAGAGTTTCAACCTTGAGGAATATGGTGTCTAATGTATGAAACAGTCAAGATTTATTCAGCCAATGCGTTGTTAATGTTAATGGCATATATACAGTGTTCCAGCTTGCAATATACAAGTGGATACAACTCTGCTCTTACCTGGGTGTGTTACCTTGATCAGGGTGTGCAGGGGCAAAAGCAACACCAAAGCCATGAAAAAGAATCCAATAATCTGAGTGGTGCAGGATCACTGGCGAGGAGAGGACTCAAGGGAGGCTTCTGACATTGCCCTGGGACCAGAGGAACCAGTATGATGTCAGTGCATGGGGATAAAGAAGAACACCCCAATTATAGCAAGAGCTAGTGAAGGGGATGACAGTGTAGTTGTCTAGGATACCATGAAGAGTTTCTGGGGGCTTACAGGTGCCTGCTACACATGATAAATACAGTTGTGTGGTGAAAGGTGATGTTGAGACATTAAAAACTTTACCCTAGTAATGAAGAACATGAATATATCATGAGCTCATGTAATCAACTCATATTTTTCATCCTAGAAGTATATTAAACATAGAAAAAGAGAAGAAAAGTGTTGGATGAATGAGGTTAGCCACTTTTCTGGCATTTTGATTTGCAATTTGGAGGCAGGGGTTGGGGGGGAGATTGGACTTGACATGGACTTTTGAAACCTTTCAAAGCCTACCGTCAGTGACAAAGCTCCAACAAGGCTGTATCTCCTAAATCTTCCCAAATAGTTCCACCAACTAGGGATCAAGCATTCAAATATATGAGCCTATGGGGGACATTTTCCTTCAACGCTATGGTAATTAGCATATACATTCTAAACCATTGGTTCTTTAAATCTCTTCTGAATTCTAGAATCACTTGAGTTTCCCATCTCCTTCTCTACATCTTTCTTCTCTTTTCCACTGGCTACTCTCTGCCCCTTTCCACAGCTTCGTGTTGACATTGCCATCACCAACCTGCTGGGAACCCCATTCTAATTTCCGTGTAGCTGAAGATGCTCTGGCTGAAGAATTTAGCCCAAGTTTATTCTCACCAGACAGTGGGTTTTGTTTTCTGCTTATCTCTGTGGCTCTAAGCCTTTCCATAGAAATTCTGAGCCCTGCTATAAGGAGCACTGATATGCACCGAGGGAACAATGACTCCGTATGATCACACAGCTCTGATAGGAGATTAATAATGCTGATCTTATTTTCTAATGGAAATGCCACCTTATTGGGTTCATTCACTAAGGCGCCTTTAATGACCAACCCTTACCAAAGAGAAGCATGGTTTTGGTTGTAAGTTCAAAGCTATGTTTCAAAACAGCAGCTATATCATTGCAGAATTGTCCAACCTCTCCTCAGCCACAGGAACGATTCACACAGCATGGTCTTGCTTTTCCTGGGTTGTTAGCTGTCTGCTGACAAATTCACCACTCCGCATTTCTTTCCCACAGACAACTAACCTGTATGTGTAGAAGTCCCTTCTATCTGGAAAGCACATAAACCATAACATGACTTTTAAATAGTATTTTTTATTTATAAAATTGACCTTTTGCTTGAACGGACACTTTTCCTCTTTATATTTGATGCATACACCCGGGAACACAATCAGAAAATTCCTATTGATTGCTCTGAAGCAATTTAGTTCTGGTCATGGCTGTACTGGATTTGCAATTATACTTGAGGAGAGGTGTTATTGACTGGGCCTGGTAATTACCACACTGACATCAGATTCAGCCAGAGGTGAAACTAACCTCTGGCTCCATGTTGGTGTTCCTGTTATAAATGCTTCGCACTGGTTCTTCAAATATGGGTATGAACAGCAGGTACTGTTCCATTGCAGACATAGCAATTCATTTCTCCATGAAGTTAGTTCACATTTGCATATATACAGCTTTAGATACTGACTTGGGATAGTTATATATTGAAGAAGTTAATTGTTGATCCAAAAAGCAATCAATCAAGCAAAACAAAAGCAAAAATACAAACAAAAACTTATAACCACGGAAAAAAAGAGCTCACATTTTCAACCAAAGCAATAGTTTCTGGATAAGGCTTATAAATTCTTAGATTGTTCTTGCATCAAATATGGCCTACTCCATAGCAAATAAGCTCTCCATATAAATGTGAATTTCTTATATCAAATATTCACATCTCCTCTCATAGCAATGGCTGTATATTTGTTCTTTGGAAGCAGAACTGTTTGTGTACACTAAACAGTATAATTGGTGGTTTTTAGTGAGTTCATTGGAACATATATACAAACAAAGGTTATATGAAGCAAACATTCTGTTTTACCTAACGCATGTGTGAAGACAGAGAAAAATATCCTGATGTAACACCTACCAGCACATTTGCAGATAAGCTTGGTTTAACCATAATCTAAAATGTATGTATGCAGAAACCAGGCAGCAGTCAAGAATACATTGTTCAAACTTGGATACGAGTAATAAAAATCTATAGGACATTTATTTAAAGGAATTATCAATTATGCACACTTATTTTTTGTGTGCTTCATAATGTACTTATTTTAATTTGCTAAGTGAAATTAAGACAATCAAGAAATTTTATAACCTTTAGAAACTTGAAATGCAGCTCTTTATGTTTAGATCATAAGCAATTTTCTACTCTCTGTTGATGTAAAAGGCCACCAAATTTTGTTTGAAAATGCAAGTACCTAAAAATTAAAAAAAACTTTTATAATATT
Source organism: Peromyscus californicus insignis (assembly GCF_007827085.1). Classification (NCBI taxonomy): domain Eukaryota; kingdom Metazoa; phylum Chordata; class Mammalia; order Rodentia; family Cricetidae; genus Peromyscus; species Peromyscus californicus. The sequence continues at coordinate 43,974,156 of NW_026294469.1, forward strand.
AAATTATGTGTAGGTCTATGCACATGAGTGCAGGTGCCTGAGGAGCCCAGAAGCCTTGGATCCCCTGGAGCTGGAGTTATAGATGGCTGTGAGCCACCTGATATGGGTGTTGGGAACCAACCCTGGGTTCTCTGGAAAAGTAGCAAATACTCTTAAACTCTGAACCATTTCTCCATCCCCCAGTACCTATTATTTGACAAGAAAGCATCACAAGTTCCTTATTCTCACATCATTTAACTTGTAAACTTCAGCCTTTTCATGCTGTTCATCTCTGGTTACACTTAGACCCATGTTCCTTGAAGCAGAAGATGGTTTATTTTAGCACAGACTCGAGTTAGACTATGAAAGAGAGTTGCCTTTTTCATTGTTTCACAAAGTACAGTAATTCTAGGACTCAGATACCCTTAAAAATATCTTTCTGAACAAAATTCCTATTATTGTAGACTTGGTAGAATATTTCCACAGTGAGTCACAGGTTTGAGCAATCTTGTTCATGTGACATTTCCAATTTAATCTATCCAACCACAAAGTCACTGATACAGAAATAGAACTGTGATAAAAGGGGTAGCCTGAACATCCTGAATCCTTCAAACTTGTAGGTCAAATAGACACTCACGGAACCTGCACTGTCTACCTTCTGACAATACTGGATTTTATGAGATTGGCTTTGAGGAACTGGACCAATTAGTCGGAGGCAAAGCTAGTTTCCATGATTTCAATACGGCCCAATTAATACAGGGAAGAGAAGTCCACAGTCATGTGGTAGTAGGCTATGCATCAGTCCCTCCATGGTCATCTTACCAAGCATGCCTTGGTCTTCCATGGTGCCTTATGAAAGAGGACAGATGTTCCTGAACACCCTACCTTCACCATCCAGATGCCATGTTGATCAGCAGAGACATCCAAACCATCAGCGTGATGTCCTGAAGGGGAAGACGTAGGACAGTCTGTGTTAACACTCCTGTGCTCTGAAAGCGTTGCAAAGGGAGCGAGCCTGGATCCACTGGCAGCAGAAAGACCCAAGCCTGAAGAGTTTGGAAGAACGAAGTTTTATCTAAACTGTTCAGGTAACTGAGGCAAAGGCAAACACTGGGCTTATGCAGAGAGGGTACGAGACTCAGCTCCACATCCTGCTTGTGCCAACAGGACTTGAACCAACTCAAGAAGGGTAACCGAGCTCATCCTCCCTAATCTAAAATATTTGCAGAGACTCACTACCATTTCCAAAGTGACACACAGAAGGGTTGGAAATAGAGTGTTACCTTTTAAAGAGGATTCTAAACTCCAGATATTCGGGGGAATCATTGTATTTTTTTAGAAAAGATTTTTTAAAAAATTTATGTGTCTGAGTGTTTTGCCTGTGTTTACATCTGTGCACCACTTGAATGCCTGATGCCTAAGGAGGTCAGGAGAAGACACTGGATCCCCTGGAACCGGAATTATAGACAGTGAGCCGTCATGTGGTTGTCGGGAACCAAACCCTGGTACTCTGCAAGAGGAGCCGGAGCTCTTAACCACTGAGCCTTCTCTCTAGTCCCAGCATTATATTTTTGCCCTTTCTGTACTAAACAATACCAAGCACCCAGAGATCCATCCAGCCAAGTCAGTGAGATTGAATTATTGATCAGTCACATTTACTCATGATGTGCTCCTTTGTTGTAGTGTGCTTCAACTCCTCTTTGTCTGCAGACGAAATGCTTTTATTTAACTTGTTAGCCAGAACTAGAAGTAAAAACAAAACTTTAAATGGAATGAAAAGACAATCATCCAAGTGAGCTTAAAAAAAAAACAACTGAAGTCAGAACAATAGACATGGGGCAACTTTAAAGAAAAATAAAGTTGACATGAAACAGTAATAAAAGATCAGATGCATAATCCATTTCTCTCCCCACTGAATCTTGTGCAAGATTCACGCCTGTGAATTCGCCTGTGCAAAACTCACACCAGCACTGATGATGTGCACAGTCAGGACAGCACTTACGTGGTTTTGTTGTTTGTGTTGTTTCAATGAGACTTCAGCAAATAATACTGTCTTGGGTAGCTCTGAGCCCTGCGACATTTTCCCCGACAAATGAAAACAGTAAACATAAATCTGAAGTTCAACAACAAAGAGAAATGTGAATGGAGAGACGGAAATAACAACGGAAGCCAGGTTCCAGGGACAGGATTGCACTTCTAGAGCAAAGCAAACCAAGAATCCCTGGCTCCCTTTCTCTCCCTCATATTTATATTTCAAAAGATGCCATACTTTGTATTTTAAACACATTGTTAATTGAGTGTCTGAAACTATCAGGCATCTTAATGTGATCTTGCTGGAGTTTTAGGGAAGGATTAATCTTTACATGTACAGAATTGAGTTAGAATGCATAATACAGTGTAATATGAGATTGAACTAGACAAGCCTTTTCCTTCTAGATTAGGTACCTGGAAATTTTTGGAGAACTTTGGGGAGGGACTGCTGAATTTCCCCTCCAACATTTCTGCCCTCTCCTATAATGTACACTGAGTGGGTAAGCCATTTCTTAGCAGCAGGGTGGCCACGTTCCTCTGTCGTGTTCAGGCAACCCAAAACAACAACAAAAAAATTACCACCATCTCACTGCTGCTGTGGCTGTTGGCCATATTTTGTTACTGAGACCAGGGACAGGCAGGCTGAGGAACACTGAACCGAACTGTTGCTCATGCCATTAAAAACTCAACTAGGCAGAAAGCTAGGCATGGAGCCGTTGACAAAGATAAAGCAGGAGCTCTGTGGCTTATCCTTAATTAGGTGTTGGTATTGGCTCTTGTCAAGCAAAGGGAAGAGAGTGTGCCGCCGCACTTTGAAGCACACAGACAGCCCCAGTCACAGTGGGTGAGAACACAACGTGATTCAAGCTGGCATTGAAAGGGATTTAGATAAGTACTCGAGGTAACAAAAATCGAAAAAGGAGGATGCTAGCCATGGTCGCTTTAGATGAATTGCAACTGAGTGCGCCTTTATTATAGCTTATCAGTCTGCAGACAGCTACAAACCAACCTTCCTGGTGCATTCCTTGCCGTGCTTTTCCTGGATTAAAGGTCAAATTAACTCCGGTTTATACGTTCTGTCGTGTTGCCTCAGCCTCCCTTGCTACTCACACGTGAGCACAGCATCTCTCAAGGTATCTCAGGCATGACGTGTCTACGCCTCGGAGGAAGAAGATGCCTCTCCTCTCTGAAAAGATCTCATGTCTTCTTTAAAATAATTATCTCATAGGAAGAGGTTACAAATAACCCAATATTAAAAGGTCACCGAAATGCTGCTGGCAGGAATACACACGCGGCTATTTGCCAGCTGTAATCGCTCTTGTCCACCGTCATGACTGTATTTTGTGGCCATTTGACATTCTCAAAGAGCTAATATTCTGGCCTATTAGAGCACCGCCGCCTATACGTGTCCTCAGCATACACAAAAGCTGTGTGTTTTCGTAATGTGTATAAGCACTTCAGACGGTAAGCTGTGCACATTGCAGTGAGCAGATGGCAGCTCTTATCACAGATAAAAGCACATATATATGTTTCTGTAACTGCACTCTCAGAGGGAGAGGATAAGAGAAGAATTCTCTCCACATCACAGCTTACATTACCCATCTACTTAGGCAGCAAACAGCATATGTTTTACTGCTTTGGGAAGCCGGTACTGGAGGGGAAAATATGATTAAAATAAACTTAAAGATAACCTGATGAATAAGTACAAAAGACGAGGTGAACTGAAAAGTTTGTTGGACAGGATGGGGTGCTCTGCACTGAGCATTCTTCTCCCAAGTTCACACAGAAAAAAGAGTATTTTTCATAAATCAGCTTCCATATTTAAACAATTAATAGTTTTTAGAATATATATAAGTGAATCCCAAATTTTTCATCTCATGCAATAATTTGGGTATTTTTATATGAAAATATCATGAGCTATTTATCTGAATCCCAAAATAAAATTAGAATCATCCATATACATCTCTCTCTCTCTCTCTCTCTCTCTCTCTCTCTCTATATATATATATATATATATATATATATATATATATATAAAATCACATTTAGTTACATATAAGCACAGACACACATATATGTCATGAAATATTGTGACAATAGTTTTCTTCTGTTCCTGTTAAGGTTTTTAACCAATGCTCCCAGCATTCTGGGTGAAAGGAAACCCTGGTTTCAGGCATATCTATTTTGAAAGAATATGGTTCCACACTTCTTTGTGTGAATGCAAAGCCACTATGGATGAGTAACATCTCTCTGAAACATGTACTCATTATGAGAGCAGCTATAGAGAACTTGGGGCCCAGATCTCCTGGTACCAAGTTTTAGATTCTGGTGTGGGACTATCTGGGTGATTGTTTTACACTGGCTGTGTAAACTTAGCTTTCTATTTCATTTATGAATTTGGGTTATTATTTTAGACTAAGATCTCTTGGTGCTCATAAAAGGACAGACAACTTTGACACTCCCCATGCACACTTTGGTATTCTGGTAAGATTAGTATTCAACTGGAAGGTTAAATGGAGTTCAGATGATTTCCTTTCATTTTTCCATTTTGTGGCTTTGGCTTTTGTCTCCTGCCTTCATGTCTTTCAACGAAATAGAATCAAGATATCTCTATTTTACACCAAAAGATTCAATTACTTTTCAAATGCTGGGTAAACATCTGCAGATAAATGATTTTAACAAACGTATTTTGATTCCACACAAACTTTGGTGACACTTTTGTTTTCTCTCTTCAAGCACAGAGAATAAGATCGAGGCGTGCATTTTAAGCAGGGCTTCTGGGCCCCCATCGCAGGCACTCCTGGCAAGCAGCCAACCAATCTCTGAAGCCCAATGAAACTCTGATTCCATCTGCTGCGGCAGCACAATCTATCGCACTTCGGGTCAAAAGCAGGGAGGCAGCAGTGTTAACATTACACTAATCTGTACAGACGTTTTCACTGGGCTAGATAGGCTAATGTTAGATGGGCTTTCAAAGCTGCAAGGCTAGGGATCAACGGTAATTGTCTGGGGAAGACAGAGGAGGCAGTGGATTCCAGCTAAGGATATTCTAAGATAGGCAAGATGGATGAAACTGAAGAAAGAAGAAAGAACTATCCTTTAAAAGAGACAGGTCATTTGTTAGCCTGTTAAACAGGTATTTCAAAGACAGTATTGGATCATATAGTTAGCAATTACAAACTCTTATTCCTTTCTTCCTGTACTCAGGTCTTAAGCACATACATTTGCATACATATTTACACATAGAGAGACAGAGAGACAGACAAGGGGAGAAACAAAGAGAACCCTTCCGAGCTTGCTAGACAATCAATACAACCATAATCGCCATTAAAAATACCTTAGATAGAAATAAAGTGATAGCTTGCTGTAACCTCAGTGTTAGAAAAATCAGAATCCCCAACCCCTTGGAAGATGGCATTGAAAAGAAGGGAGCATGTGGCCAGCCCCCTGAGCCTTGTCCTTCCTCCCCACCCTTCTGGCAGCTTTGTGGTTCATAGAAAGCTTGCTGAGTTTTGGGAAGCACTGTTGTATCATCAATTGTATTTCAATCACAACCAACCAAGGAGCTGATTGTAGATCTTCTAAGGAAAACACACGAAAGGAAACCACCCTGGAAGCAGATGAACACACACAATGAAAGTGAAGTCAAAGAAACTGTCTTTGTCATTTTCCCAGTTTCATTTGGGAGGGGAACAAAAGGCAGTTTGAAATTCGTGCCTTTAGGGACATTGGAAGCCATTAGCAACTACATTTCAGGACGTTGTAATGTACAAAAATTCAATTTAGACTGCTTGACTTTCTTTTTTTGTAGGAGAGAGAAAAATGTTGGGCTGGGAGTGAACTCCTTGAAAAGTCTGCACAATTAAGAAGTATTCAGTTATGATTGTCCTGTAATTTGAAGGTATGCATAACTGATAGGGAAAAAAAAGGCGTGACAATAGATTTCCTTTAGACAGACGCATACTGTCTCTATAATTTAAGTAGCAGTAAAATCTACACTTAATTTCTTTTTTTTTTATAAAATAAGTCAAAGCCAAGGGTTGTACATTGTAAAGTTTTACTTCTCTTTCCTTTTTAAATTCAACTATAAAAGCTGTTTAGAAATCTGTACAACCATCAAGATATTCAATCTCAGAAAATAAGGGAAAATTTGGCAAGCATTTTTATTATACCGGTTTAACACAGCTTCTCTATATTCCTTGTCGTAAAAACTAGGTCATAAAAGGTACTAAAATTGCATAGACTAGAAGACTTCCCCCGACCCCGTCCTTTTCTATAGCCTTCAACCTAAATGAAAATGCAGAGTACAGATTAATGAATATGCATGAGTCTTCATGCATTGACATACATATGATTTCTCATCTACAAAGAACCATTTGGAAGACTTGTTATCTGACCAGAAAAGCCTGTACTACGTGGAGATAAAGGAGACTGACTCCAATCCCTTCAGCCTTTGCAATTGCTTTATATTCTAATCACCATGCTAAGCATCTGTCCCCGGCAGGCAGCCTGTTCAATCTAGCAGATAACGAATGCAGCGGACGGATGGTGGCTGGGTTGGCCTTTCCCCACATGCACGTGAGGAGCCGGTGCCCCATTCCTCTGATTACATGGGCAGCGGGAAAGCACTCTCAGAGCTGTAATTGCCTCCGTTATGAAACATCTTCACCTGTTAGCCAAAGCTAAGTTGAATCACAGCAGAAATTATTAACAGTGGCTGTTTTCAAGCCAGCTTAATTTGAGCTGATGCCGCTGTTCCCTTAACACAGATGAATAGGTGTGCAGGACGAGAGCCTAAGTAGAGATGACACCCCAATGAATATTTGCTCACAGTCCTGCTGTGGGGAGCTGGCTCGCACAACAACAGACAATTGTCAAAAGCTAAAGGGTGGGGAATGTTGGAGCTTTGGACAGGACCTACTCTGCAAGAATTTTCTCTGAGCTCGTGAGTACTTCCTGGCTAATGGCCGCTTTTGACAGCTAAATCATTTTTTCAATTACTTTCCACAAATGTTGGCAAAGGCAAACTAATTTGGGGGGGGGGTGCGGAACGGTTTGAAGAACATTGCTTCCCTTCCAATATGGCCAACCTCCCCCCCTCCCTTTTTTTTTTTTTTAGAGAGCCGAACAAGCATTAAAATTTAATGGTCTGCTTTCATTTTCTCTGCAGTATGCTTCGAGATGATTATAAATTACAGCATTCTGCTTACTTTTGATGGAATAAGTCATGTATCAGCATTTGATTTAGGAGCTTTGTGTGGTTGACATATGAAACGCATCTTGCGGATGTGATTTATCACATAGCTCTTTTGTGCTTGTTTCAGAAGGAAACGGCAGCACAGGAGGCTAGGCCTGGTGACAAGTGACAGCCATCCTAGGAGCTGGGGTGTGGCGGTAGCTTCAGAGCATTGACTCCAAGCGCCAGAATCACCTGGAAATATTGCTATTTTACTAATACTATTAATGTCAAAAACGACCAGAATCCTCTTGTTTGTCCTTCCGTGGTCATTGGTGTTTTCAAAGTCATCGCTCCTTTGGTGTTTTGAAGGTCCCAGGGAAAAGATGAGCAAAGGCATTGCTTGACAGAGGAATCATTTCTCTGAGATGTATGAGGGTATCACCAGGCCAGGGATCCTCCTGTAACCAGCTTGGGGAGTGGCTGTCTTGTAGGGTTCCTGATGCAATATAGTTGGCCCAAGAGGGAGGTTGAAAGAAGAGATCGAATTATCTCAGAATTTGTGGTGTGGGACCATAGGCACAGCATATAAAGCTTCTGCCTGATTCTGTTCTTTTCTTCTGGTGCTTTGTTCGACTCTGAGTTTATATTCACTGGAGAACTCCAACATGACAATCCATTTATTTCATCATCTCTTTACCTATTAGCTCTGATAGCAGTGACCAGACCAGTTGTATGGGGGAAATACACTGGTTATTACATAGTGTGGTCAAGCAATCAGTTGGGCTATGTTTAATGTATCAAGTCTGACCAATAACTCAAAGAGAACTGCAGGGATCCCACATACTAGTTCACACTCATACTTCTTAGTGCAGGTGTAATTTGATGAGACATTCCCTTCCTTCGCCCATTACTCCATTACTATAAAGCAAACATGAGCCACCCATTCCTGTAGAGTTTCACCTGAGTTTCCAGCAGCTTACCAGGTGAATTATGACCTCACCTGGATGGACAGTTTCTTCCGATACTTGTGACATTATTCTCTAGTTGTATGTGTCCTTACTTTCTCCCTCTAGATTATCCTCTACAGTCAAACTCCATTTAAAATTATTATTTATTATTTATTTTACATCCCAACTGCAGTTTCCCCTCCTTTCTCTCCCCCCAGTCTCCCCTCCCACTCCTCTCTGCCACCCCCATCTCCACTGCTCCCTCATTTTTACTCAGAAAAGGCCAGGCCTCCCATGAATGTCCACAAAACACAGCATATCAGGTTGTAGTAAGCAAAGTCAAACTCTTATTCATCCCTTGCCTTTGTTTCTAGTATTATAATCCAACACACATTTTTGAGGTAGATTAATGCTAAATAAATAAATATATAAATGAGTTGTCATTTCATGGTATAAGAAGAAATGAGACAGTACAAAAGACTTTACCAATCTCCTTATGTTTGTTTCCACTGACTATATGGAATATAGAAATCCCAGCTTTTAGTTGGGTACATATTTTCCTGGGAAAAAAGACTGTTTCTCAGCCAGCTTGCTGGTAGACATGATCAGTTTCTAGATCCGGTCGATGCAATGTAACAAAGCATTACTAGACTCAACGTCATGTGAAGATGGTATGGTGATGCTGACAGTGTTCTTATCATGGTCGGATGGAGGCCACATTAGTAGAATGCCGGCCATCATTTTGTATGTCAAGATGCTCTTGGCTATGAAAACCTTGTACAGCAGAAACACAAGATAGAAGCTACCAGAGTGCAGCAGTCCTAGCTGGATAATTTCCCCTACTCCCTTGATTTCTTGAATGTGAGAAGAAAAAAATTTTAACCTCTGGCAAACGTAAACTGAAATCCTCCCTATAGTTTACTGGTGGGATGGATTGACACATAGCTGTTACAAAATGAAAATAATATCATGGATATCGTTCTGTATAAATAAAACACTGATTGGCCAGTGGCCAGGCAGGAAGTATAGGCGGGACTAACAGAGAGGAGAACAGAGAAAACAGGAAGGTGGAGGAGACACTGCCAGCCACCACCATGACAAGCAGCATGTGAAGATGCCGGTAAGCCACGAGCCACGTGGCAAGGATTAATTTAAGATGTAAGAACTGGATAGCTAGAAGCCTGAGCCATTAGGCCAAACAGTTTAAACAATATAAATCTCTATGTGTTTACTTGGTTGGGTCAAAGTGGCTGTGGGACTGGCAGGTGAGAGAGATTTGTCCTGACTGTGGACCAGGCAGGAAAACTCCAGCTACATAATATATATTTTGTTCAAAAGCTATGATGCATTCCAAGCTAGCCGTAGCAAGGTAAAGCAAGCAACTTTTGTTCCTAGCTGATGGAACTGACTTTGCTTACAAGGCCTGATGTCGGAGTCCTGGCAAACCCTGTTCAAGCTCACCTTGAGCTCAGCCTCTCGTCACTTACCAGGAGGCTTCTGTATATCCTGGACATGTGCTTTGGGGTCACCCACCAGGAATCCTCTGTATCAACTGGGAACAGTGCTCACACTTCCTGAGTTGGCCTCCCCACATTTCCGAAGCCACAAGTCAGCGCTCAGCTTTAGAAATTCTCCTCATCCCCTTCTGGTTCCCTCTGCAGCACGTCTTCTTTGATCGCTTTTATTGCTCCTCTTTTCTTTTGTAAACTTCCCTCATCTGACTGGAACATAAGCTTCTAGAGAAGAGGAGTTTGCTCACTCATCTGGGAATCAAGAAGGTTGTTTTTATTATTATTAAGAAACTTTCGGCCGGGCGGTGGTGGCTCACGCCTTTAATCCCAGCACTCGGGAGGCAGAGCCAGGCGGATCTCTGTGAGTTCGAGGCCAGCCTGGGCTACCAAGTGAGTTCCAGGAAAGGCGCAAAGCTGCACAGAGAAACCCTATGTCGAAAAAAAAAAAAAAAAAAAAAAAAAGAAACTTTCTATTTATTTTACACACCAACCACAGATTCCCCTCTCCTCCCTCCTCCTGCCACCCCCCACCCCAGCCTCCCTTCCCAACCCACCTCCCATTTCCACCTCCTCCAAGGACAGGTCTCTCATGGGGAGTCAGCAGAGCCTGGTACATTCAGTTGAAGCAGGTCCAGGCCCCTCCTCCCTGCACCAAGGCTGTACAAAGTGTCCCACCATAGGCACTGGGCTACAAAAAGCCAACTCATGCACTAGGGACAGGTCCCGATCCCACTACCTGGGGGCCTCCTATACAGTTCAAGCTAAACAACTGTCTCGCTTATCCAGAGGGCCTAGTCCAGTACCATGGGGCCTCCACAGCTATTGGTCCACAGTTCATGTGTTTCCACTTGTTTGCCCAGCCATCTCTGTACATTTTCCCATCATGAGCTCAATGTCCCTTGCTCATAGAATCCCTCCTCTCTCTCATTGATTGGACTCCATCTTGCTCTACATGGAGCCTTGCAAGAACTTCCTGAGGGTTGGCTTACAGTATAAGACGACAAATCCAAGTGTGTAGACACTTGGCCTGGACCCATTGGAGCTAAAGAAGATTTCTTGACTCCTTAAAATATCTTTGCTTGATTTTTACTGGTGTGTGTGTGTGTGTGTGTGTGTGTGTGTGTGTGTGTGTGTGTGTGTATTCATTTACGCGTGAGTACATGTGAGAAAGAAGATAATTCTTCTTGCCTGACATGTTTGCATTGCAATTTATACACACACACTGGAAAGTGCTGACTCTTCTTCCTGCTCAACAGGTTATTTTTGTTAACATGATTTTATTTGATGTTTGGTATTTTCTGCCTTATTTTTTCATGACAGTGTCCTGGAACTCACTTTGTAGACCAGGCTGGCCTTGACCTCAGAGATCTACCTGCCTCTGCTTCCCAAGTACTGGGATCAAAGGAGTGCACTACCACCACCTGTGTTAATTGTCATAATTTGATGTTCATGTAACTTTTGACTCATCACAGAAAGTTCTGGAAATACCTATGAACCCTTCAGTGGAAGACATGACCAGAGAGGTTTCCCCAAAGTTTCTTTCAATCCTTTGCCTGACTTCTGCTTCTGTAATGTGAAAATGCTTCACCAATTTTCACCTAATTTGAATCTACTCTCTGTATTAAAGATCAATTTTTATAGCAAATTCAGCTCTCAATAAATTCTGATTTTCCTTCTTCTGTCCAAGACACTACCAAAGAAGGAGGATTCTCTAATGAGTAATGAATTCAATTCTGCCTCATCACTGTAGTGCATTTTTATTATTTGTAGAGCTGCTATTTAACAAGACTGTAGTAGTTCTTTAATCAATTATAAACTTATAAATATGATTATTCAGAAAATTTGGTGCAAAGAAGGAAGTCAAGGTTCCCATCTCTCCCCAAGAGTGCTTTCCTTACAGGCATATTTATGCCAAAAAATTTCCATGAATTGAGACACAGAAAGACACAGAGAGCATAAGAATCAGAGAATGTACAAATTGTATTTCTAGGTGGGCACTGTTCGATATGGTGGGCTCTGGTCACCCATCCCAACTGCACATGCATGTGGAGCTAGTCCACACTGAAGTGGGCTGGCAAATATACCTCAGATTCAATGACAGTGTGGGGAAAATACACAAGACCTAATTAATAACTTTCAGTAAAATGTCTGGTGCACAAGCATTGACTATTTGTTAAAATCTAATATTTTGGTTCTATAATATTTTAGGGCATTATATATAAAATATATGTATCAAGTATAATAAATAATATAATACCAAGATTAATTTTATCTCTAGGTTTTCACTAATATGGCTACTAAGATTTTTTTTTTAGTTGTATCAACAACATGGGGCATATTTCTCTTGGTCACTCCTCCTATCTCTAGTCAAAAAAGACAGACAAAAGTTTTCCAAAACTCTGACTGGCTCATTGTCAATAGGCCATGGTATATGTATTTTTTCATTGTATACTTTGCTTTTGTGATATTAATTATTAATATAAATACCCAACTAACCTAACCAGACATACTTTTTCTAGCATATACAATCTTTTTTGAAAAGTAGCCATTCTTTTTAAACTGAAAAGCATTAAAAAAATTTCTCTTAAAAATGGAGAAGCCTTTTCACAGTTTTTGTTGTTTTAGTTGTTGTTTATGAACTAGCTTTCAAAGGAACTTTCTTTCCCAGTTGACTCTGCAAGAGACATTTCATGTAACAAAGGAAGCAAAGAAGCCCCAGCATTAACCTGAATTTGTGGTAAATGGTTTGTAGTTCTGTGACTGGAGAGCTCAATTCAATTGTGCTAAGAGGCAGATGCAATCTGTAGTTTCTCTCTACAGGCTCTTCTGTTTGGGAATGATGACTGACCAATATCCACACTTAGGACTGGAGAGAAATACACGTACTTTTCTCTGTCTCCGTTTGTGTAGACATCTTCCTTTCCTGCTGTGCCTGGATTCTGGGTATAATGGGCCATTTCTTCTTGAAAGGCACTGGACAAAGGCAACACAGAGGTGAGACCATCTTGGGGCCACCTTGTAAATCCCAAATCAGGCACAAGGCAAGGACTGGGCAAAAGTTCCTGACCCAGGGTGAAAGAAAGGACAGACCTGTTAGGATGTGAAGTAAGACACAACAAGTGCCCTTCAAAAACACAAGTCCGTTCTTTGCAACTTAGGCCAAGGCCCTCTGTTTCATCGTCATTCCCTCATCCGCACACAGGACCTCAGAGTAACAGTTGACCTTTTGTTCAGGAGTCTAAAACACTGGTTTTCTTTGCAATGTGTGAGCTATGTCATCCTTCAAAGATTCTCCTGGAGTTGCTGACATGTTTGACAAACAACAGATAGCAATGTTACAAACCAGTTTCCAAAACATGTCTTTTTAAATAAGTGCTCTCCATGTACAATGTGAGAGAAAATATTTTGGTGCAGTGGCTTTAAACTTGTTTTCCTCACCTGTTATGGTAGTTAGTAACTTCTCACAAAACCTCCTTAATTCTATTTTCCTGACTGAAGAGATGAAAAGAAAAGTGCATTGGTGTCTATATTAGTCAAGGTTCTCTAGGGTAACAAAATTTATAGAATAAATCTTCTCCTCTCTGATATAGATATATATGGATTTTTTAGAACATATTAGAATAATATACTAAAATATATATATATATATATATATATATATATATATATATATATATATATATATATATATATATGAGATTTTTTCAGACTGACATACAGGCTGTGGTCCAGCTAATCCAACAATGGCTGCCTATGAACAGACAGTCCAAGAATTCAGTAGATGCTCAGTTCATGAGGCTGAATGTCTCACTGGTCTAAAGTACATGCAGAAATCCCAAAGAAGTAGGCTCTAATGCCAATAAAGGAATGGACTTGCTAGTGAGGGTGAGAGCAAGCAGATGGAGAAAGAGAGAGAGCTTCCTTCTTTCATGTCCTTTGACTAGGCTGTCAGCAGAAGGTGTGGTCCAGATTAAAGGTGGATCTTCTCCCCTCAAAATATCCAGATTAAAGTTTTATCTTCCCACCTCAGAGGCCCAGATTAGAAGTGGGTCTTCCCACTTTTAATGATTTAATTAAGAAAAAAAAATTCCCTTACAGGTCATTTGGGTTTTAGTTAATTCGCATTGTCGTCAAGTTGACAGCCAAGAACAGCCATCACAGTAGCTCATAAGAAAATCACTTCCCCAGTTATTTCCAAGGAGAAATAAAAACAGGAATTGGTCAGAAAATCTTGTTCTCTTGAATTTTCTAGGTAACATCAGTATTTGGCATATGAAACTGGAGGAGAACTAAAATGTGGCTAAAACCCGAAATAAAGATGACTAAACACTCTGACTTGTTTCTCTGCAGTTGGCCCCTGTCATAGAAAAGGAAAAGCTGTTCCTTTCTAATCCTGGTTGTCTGCCTGAAAAGGTTGTTGCATCAGAGTCTGCACTTTGGGGTGTGCATTTTTCTCCCCAGGGAGCAAGGTTCAGGCTTGCAAGGTATAGGAGTTGTGGGTACAGCAGACATGCTGCTTAGATTTATATAAAGGGCAGGGAGACCAGGTCGGTATACTTAGTACAAACAGCTCTTTATAATAAAACATAAATTGAAAATTGCCACCTGCAGTGGAAGGCAGAAATTTTTGTCACCCTGAATCTCTAATCTAGAGGACTAATTGTATGCGTTCTTTAAAAGAAAAAGAAAAAAAGAGCATTTCCCTTTGTGCTACACTTACATTTTATCTTTGTGATTCATTGCAATCTGAGGACCTTGCTTAAAATTTCTAAGGCAGGAGATCTGAGTTTATTGTGCAGAAAGAAAATGGCATTCAAACCAAATACAAACTCAGTACATTAAGTTTTCAAACCGATTATCTCACTATCAACTTCATGCATAAGAAATAGCTTAATTTCGAGTGATAGCATGCTAGACCAAAATGAAAGCAAGGGCAAAGGAGTTTATTGGTCTGAGTAGCTATAAAGACCCATGAGTTTCAGTAGCTGTTCAAAAAAACAGCTCAAAAGACTGCCACAAAAGATCATCTCACGCCAACCCCTGATAGCTCACAGAATTGCTGCTTGGAGTCTATTTCTTCAAACTGCTATTTTTCCAGAAAAAATTAATTGTCACTGTGTCTTGTGGGCTGAGTCCATTCCCTACAATTCATATGCTGCAATCTTACCCAGAATATGACTGTGTTGGAAATAGGGTCTTTAGAGGGGTAATTAAGTTAAAATGGTGTCCGTAGGAAGGAGTCTAACCCAGTGCCACTGTTGTCTTTGTAAGGACAGGACTGCAAGACCACAGAGGCACACAGAAACGTGGTCTAGCCCCCCCCTTTAATAGGCTTTACTGTGGCAGCCTACCAAATGAATATACCTGCCGTTTATAGCAAAAGTTTCAGTGGTCACATTGACTGGACTTGCCTCCATCATGTGGCACCCTGCAACTTTGTAACTAATTGCTGAATTCTTGGGTTGGCTTCTGGTCAGCTTCAGTGAGATTCAGAAAAAGGGACCCTCAGAGCAGGTCTGTGGCGATGGATGCTGCCTGAAAGTGCCTACAGCCTGGTAGAGTGCGCACACACTGAATCCAACATGGTGTTCTGTGTAGCGTTCTCTCAGATGTGAAGATGATCAAATAGAAATTGCTCTGCATCACTGAGGCATTTGTGGCCATGGCTTTGTTCTCCTGAGAGAAACTTGGCTGTTTAAAATCAGGAGAAGTTCTCAAGGCAGAAACCATCCTCTGACAAAGCCTACATTTAATAATATTTTACTTCAAGCTGGTGTTTGGCGACTTCCTTGGTGTTCCTAAGGGTCCAGTCTCAGAACAGCAGTAAAACAGGACACAGCAATTATGGTATCTATCTGCTGGCGAAAGCCAACTGTGAGGATTTTACTGAAGGTCTGTGGGAGGGAATAAAGATCATATGTCACCTGTATATTGTATGACATTACAATCTAAAATTCTATTTCCATAAGGGCATCAGTCATATTGGTTGGAGTCTTCCCTAATAAACTGTTAACTTGTTAAATATAAGCAGTCCCTGTTCTCTTTCTGCCCACCCCCATGACTTCTTTGCACACAATTTACTTCAGGTCTCATTCCCTTACTTATGTCTAGAGCAGTGGTTCTCCACCTCCCTAACGCTGCGCCCCTTTGATACAGTTCCTCATGTTGTATTGACCCCCAACCATAAAGTTATTTTTGCTGCTACTTCACAGCTTTAATTTTGCAACTGTTACGAATTGTGATGCAAATATCTGTGTGTTCTGGTGGTTCTAGGAGATCCCTGTGAAAGGGTCATTTGAGTCCCCAATGGGGTCGTGGCCCACAGGTTGAGAACCACTGGTTTGGAGGCTCTTCTGGGATAGCCTCTGGGAGGCCCCTGTCTTCCTTCACGCCTCTGCGTAGACGATGACCACCGTGCCCTGCATCACTTCCTCAGTTCATTTCCCTCCATGGCAGTCATTACCTAGTTCTCTGCCTTTCTTCACCCTCCATGGGTGAGAAACATTGTTTTTCTTTCCTGATTAATTTTTTTTATCACTTAAATGTTGCCCTTTATTTATTTATTTTTTTTGTCCTGTTGCTGTGATAAGACTCACTGATAAAAACAACTGGAGGAAGAAAGGGTTTACTTCCGCTTGCCTTTGGGGTTACAGTCAATCACAGTGGACAGTGGACATTTGGGGTTACAGTCAATCACAGTGGACAGTGGACACACTGTCGTCGCAGGAGCCTGAAGGAGTTGGTCTTCTGTCTGTTTTGCCTGCTTGTTTTGCTTCCTGTTTGGTAGAAGCAGAGCCACCAAGTCCTCCAGACATCACCCAGATCCATCACAACAGGTCAGGGAAGCTCTGTTCCCCTAGAGAATGGCACAGACATGTGAATTCGATATTCCTTGTTCCTTCCTTAATTATCAGTCGAGGGCAAATCGTAAGCATCAAATTATTGTAATAGGTTGGCGAGTTTTGAGAAGAAACCCAACACTTATTTTCATATTCGTGTCTCAAGGGCAAACTGTTGAGCTATTCTACCTCATATTCTTCTATGTCTAAGAAGTGACAAGAGGCCAGGGCAGAACTTGCTTCATGAAACTCATTTGGGGGCTCATGAGATATTGAAAGAAGCAGCAGACACTCTGAAGCTTGTTCTGTGCCTTGGTCCTCAGGCCGGATTCACTCAGTTTGCATCTCAGCATGGACAGCACCAGCAAGTGGGAATAATCATAAGAACTGGTGACTCTCAGTACTTACTGTCTCACTATAAGAGGTAAACAAAGGTAGAGTAGACATTATTGATATCTGTAAAGATTTCTCAGATTTCAGAGGCAGCTCAGCACTAGTGAGATTTCAGCATATTTAGTAGCCAGGACTGATGATAGCTGGATACCTGGTTCCACCAAGCAGAGTTAGGTAACTGGCAGAAGGAGATTCTCCAACAAAGCCCCAAGGGGTCTTTTCCTATGAAGCTCATTGTGACCATATACATATCCTCTCCTCCCAACATGTGTAGAGTGTTTCTACCAGGACAGCCATACTCTTTATCTTGTTTACAACATTTAACTCCAAGTACAACATTTTATACATCGTAGCTGAAGACATAGCATGGTTATTCCTCAGATGAATGAGTAAATTGTATATTTCCCTAAACCTATATAATCCATGAAATTGATAAGAGGAAGAAATTACTCATGATTTCAAAAGGTTTAAGCACCCACAAGACACCTTTAACTACTGAACACAAGTATCTCAATAGATATTTGAAAACATATGTGAATACTTCCACTGGAATGCATTCCTGCTATAGTAATGTTAATAACTATGTATGTGTGTATCATCTTCTGGAACTTTATCATGTTCCTGCTTGTTACATGCTTGGAATTAATTTACCCAAACATTATTATTTCTGATTATCTAGAGAGGACACTAAAGACTGTTAAGATTAGAATTTTTTATCAAGTGCATGTGAATAGTTAGATTGGACTTGAAGTTGAGATTTTAGTCAACTTAATCTTTCTTACTTTTGAGGCAAGGTTCACTGTTGATACTTCTGCAGGCCAAGATAACTGATTTGACCACACTGTTGTTTGCTTGGACCCACAAAACCCTGCAGAGTGACTTGCAAGGTATAATATATGTAATGTGAGATTTCAGAAGGGCTTATGGAGTCAGAGCAGAGCCTATGGTTGAACAGGAAAGACCCAAGATGGGTAGATGAAGATTTGTGGGTATAGCTGTCACCAAGAATGTTAATTCTCTGGGAATGTCTATGTAACATGGATAGCTTTGGAGCCTCCTGCTCTCCTGGGGCAGAGAGAACAAAGAGAGAGCTTTCTGATGATGTATCAGCTTTCTCAAATAGTAGGCCAATTTCTGGAAAGTTATTCTTTATTTTTCTTATTTTTATCTTGATGGCATTTTAGTTATGATGCAGTAGGGAGCAGATCCTTAAAGAAGCTCATGAGGACGTATATACTTTGCTTTGAGTAACTTAAACCTGGGTTATGTAAGCTCAAGTTTCTATCAGAGTGATTAGATAGCTGTCTATATTTCCCCTACACTCTCTCTACCAAGTTATATAATTTGAAAATATGACTGAAGTCAAAGAATAAGGACAAATTTTAAAATCTGGGGAACAAATGACTTCTGTTCAGAGAAGTTGGGACTCCCGAAGAATCTAAGAGACCCTCTGTATTGTTGTTTGTTTTTGTTCCTTTTTGTGTGGCCCACCACCCAGCTCCCAATTAAGTCACACTTGGAGGCTAATTCTTAATTATGAATACCCGGTCTTAACTTGGCTGTTTCTTGCCAGCTTTCCTTAACTGAAATTATCTTGTCTACCTTTTGCCTTTGGGCTTTTCCTGTTCTCTTACTTCTGTATATCTTACTCTTACTCCATGGCTTGCTGTGTAGCTGGCCCCTGGAGTGCTCCTCCTTCTCTGGCTATTTCTTCTTCCTCCTCTCTCTCTCTCTCTCTCTCTCTCTCTCTCTCTCTCTCTCTCTCTCTCTCTCTCTCTCAAATTTCTCCTTCTATTAATTCGCTCTGCCTGCCAGCCCCGCCTATCCTTTCTCCTGCCTCGCTATTGGCCAGTTCTTTATTAGCTCATCAGGTGTTTTACACAGGCACAGTAACACAGCTTCACAGAGTTAAACATAATGCAACATAAACAAAAGTAACACACCTTAAAACAATATCCCCCAACACCTCTGAGACAGGTTAAAATAACCTGGCTGCTCAACTGAACAAACTTGGCCTTTGCAGTTCTTGCATTCATTGACTTGTTTATTTATTTATTCAATTATTTATCTTATTTGCTAAATATGTGGTGAGGAAAGGAAAAAAATGAGTGTAGCTAAGTGTAGCTAGAGGTTGTGGAGAGCAGAGAGTTGGTTTGTGTGGGGAGACAAGATAGCGGGGAGGGTTCTATTTATTTTTTTGTAAGTGGTCTGAGGCCCATGAGTGAGTAATGAAATACTGCCCTGGGACGTGCTAGGATTCACAGATAGAGAGTCTGGGTGAAACAAGCCAGGCTTCTTTCTTTGAGACAGAATGGAGGAGATACTGCTAGTTGTTCAATGCTTTGAGGTAGTAGGTGTATTTCTGCGTATATTTGAAGACACCTGTCAAAACCACAGAAGGTTATGTGGTGTAAGGTGGTAGATTATCTATCCGTCATCTGTATAACTGGGGAAATGGGGAAAGCCAAGATAATAAAGAATAGTCTCTGCTAGAAATAAAGAAAAAGCAGAAGAGCACCAGGAACAGGAAGGGGGTGAAAGGGCAGCTAAGACATACAGGAAGTGGAGAGAGAATGTAGTAAAAGGAGCAAGCAGCTCATGGCTTCTATGATACAGCTTCTTGTACCAAGAGAGGATGCGGACAGCTCATCAAAAATGTACTCCAGGTGGCTTTGATAAAGAGTCTGGCAGTTCAGCCCACATGTTTAACTACAAATTTAGTTAGGGGTTCTGGGGCCACAGTGGCTTCTCCAGCCTTGGTCAGCACTGTAGAAGAGGTTCATGTTGCCATACCCATTTCTCAGAGCTCTGCAGCCAGGTACTTTCCCTAGAGGGAACTGATTAAGACCAAGTTACTCTGGAAGCCTGATCACAGTCAGGGAGCCTGGAATCGCTCTGCCACAGCCTCTCTTGGGAGTATGAGGCAGTTGTGCACCAGAGGAAGGCTAAGTACAGACAGCACTCAGGTGGCAGGAAGCTCAGGCAGTGAAGGGCTCTGGGATTAATGGCCTTGCCCTCTTTGGCAAGGAGCTGGATAGCTTCAGTAGACACTGATAGCCAAGGGACACAGGTCAGCTGCTTGCTTAAACTCTGTGGCAAGCCATGCCTTTTAAGAAATGAGTACTGCAAAGTTCAGGTCCAGTTGATATTCCCTCTCAGCCTTGTATGATAGCATAGCAAAGAAAAGAATCAACAGTGTTCAGAGAATGCCCACAGGACAGGAGAAAGCCTTTGCCAACTATGTATCTGACAAAATATTAACATATAGAATCCAGAAAGAATGAAAACGTTAAAGATTTAAAAATGCAAATTTAAAAACCCCAAATCCCTCAAATATCCAATCCATAAATGGACAAATGAATTGAATTGGCTGTTCTTAAAAGAAGAAATGAAGTAGCCAATACATAGAAGCAAAACCTGTTAGCACCTGTAATGGTTTGAAGGAGAATGTCCTGCATAGGCTTATATATTTGAATGTTTAGTCACGGGAGTGGGGGTGGGGTGGGGTGGGGGGGAGTGGAACTGTTTGGGAAGAATTAGGAGGTGTGGTCTTGTTGGAAGAGGTGTGTTACTGGGAGTGGGCTTTGAGGTTTTAAAAGTCCATGCTACTCTCTCTCTCTCTCTCTCTCTCTCTCTGCCTGCTGCCTGTGGATCAAGAAGTAACTTCTCAGCCCTATTCCTTCATATCTGTTGTCATGCTTCTCATAATGATGATAAGGGACTAACCCTCTGAAACTGTAAGAAGGACCCCAATTAGATGTTTTCTTTTATAAGAGTTTCCTTGGTCATGATGTCCCTTTCATAGGAAGAGAACAGTAACTAAGGCAACATCTCTTGTTATTAGGGAAATACTAACTAAAACTACCTTAGAACTCTATTTTATCTCCATCATTGAGAAAACAAATCACAACAGGTACTAGTAATGACTAGGGGAAGAGAACCCTGACTAACCACTACTGGCAAAAGAAACAGAAGGGTCTCATATGGAAATTAGCAGAGGTTCTTCAAACAATCAAATATAAGACCACTACCACAGGACCCAGCTAGACTACTTCTGGGTCTGTAGTCTAAGGAATTTAAGCCAGGACACCACAAGGATACCTGACCATCCATGTTTATTGCTGCATTATTTGCCATAGTGATGATATAGAGCCAGCCTAGGTGCCAATCAATGAACGATGAAAAAGAAAAATATTACCGCTACCCAATTTACTTCATTTATCTGTAGAGAAGAATTGAATTATGTTACCTTCAGGAAAATGGGTAAGTCAGAGAGAAGCCAAATTTAGAAAGACAAATCACCACATGTAATCTCTTATGTGGAATCTAAGTTAAATACGAGTATTAGAGAAGAGAGAGTGTAGCATGGAGGGAGAAGGAGGAAGGGTAGGGAGTGATGATTCTCCTAAGGGAAATGGTTTTCATGTTGGAGGTGCTAGAAATATCTTAAATATAAATAAATTCATATGTGTACATACTGTATTCATTTTGGTCAACATGGTAGCATTTGTCTAGTTCTATGCCAAAGTGATAGACATATACATTTCAGTTACCTTAATCTTTTTTTTTTTAGAGCTGAGGACCGAACCCAGGGCCTTGAGCTTGCTAGGCAAGCGCTCTACCACTGAGCTAAATCCCCAACCCCTACCTTAATCAATTCATTGATTTGTTCTGAAAAAAAAAAAAAACAAAAAAACAAGAAATTAGTTAAAAGAAATCATCATAGTTTTCTTAAGATATACTGTCCATTTTCAGCTGCATTCTTTTTTAAAATATATTGATACACTTATTTAAAAAGGCCTTTAAAGTATAGAATGCATCACGTGTTTTCTCTCATACGTGATGACACAAATCATAAAAGCAGAAAGGTTGTCTATTTGAGGGAAGGGAAGGAGCCAGTAGGAGTGGGCTGAAGTAGAGCATTAACCAAATATGAGCAAAGTATAATGATATATACATAGAAAAATGTCATAATGAAACCCATTATTTTGTATAGCAACTGAAAACAATGTTTTTTTAAATTTCACAAGTAACCTCAAAGCAATAATGCATGAGGTAAAATATTTAAAATTTTTAAATAGTACTTAAAAATTATGTGTATAATATACATTTACTATAGGAAATAGTAAAGGAAGAAATTGAGATGAATCTCCTTTTATAGAATTGTGGCTGTCTTAGTTAGCGTTTCTATTGCTGTGAAGCGACACCATGACCATGTCAACTCTTATAAAGGAAACCATCTAATTGAAGTAGCTGGCTTACAGTTTCAGAGGTTCAGTCCATTATCATCATGGTGGGACATGGTGGCATGCAGGCAAACATGGTGCAGGAGAAGGAACTGAGAGCCCTACATTTGCAGGCAACAGGAAGTGGTCTGTCTCACTAGGTGTGGCTTGGGCATATGTGAGACCTCAAAGCCGCCCTCTACAGTGAAATATTTCCTCCAATAAGACCACACCTATTCCAACAAGGCCACACCTCCCGTTAGTGCCACTCCCTTTGGGGGCCATTTCAAATCACTTCAGCGGCGATGTCTAAGGAAAGGGTTTTGGATTCAGAGCTGAGCTTCACTTTAGGTGTGTGTGCATGCGACTCTGACTCTGGATAGGCTTTAGCACAGCTCTGAGTATCAGTTTCGTCCTGTGAAAAATCAAGAGGATGGCCTCCAAGGCTGCACCTACGAGAACAGTCAGTGAGTCATTGGATCCAAGTATAAATTATCACAGCTCTGAGAGCATAAGCGATTTCTAATTGCTGATGTGTGACAATTTAAAATAAGAAGCCAAAATGGTCTCTGCCATTAGCTCTGACACCAGTCTCGCTCCAAGACAAAGGTCAGCCACTTCAATTTCCTCCATGCTGCTTGCTCCATCCCCCAACAGGGATAGCATTCCTGAAGCCTGCCTTTTCTTCATGAATCTCTTGTCCAGATTAATAAGTGTCTGATTTCTCAGAAGGAAATGGCTCTTACATTGAAGGTACATTAATTCTCTCAGGTCATGGTGGCACCATTTGCTTAATTCTATTACAAAGTGACAGACATGGATTCCATTGTCCTTACTGAGTTCACGACTTCAGCCTAAACAGCAGGGAAAGTCATTTAAAACAAAGCATATCTGTGTGTCCTAGATTTTTCTTAGGATATGGTCTTCAGGTGATTGCTCCTTAAAATGGTGTCACGCCTTTATTTACCCAGGTGTTTTATTCCGCTTTTCTATGTCATTTAGCAGATGGGAGACATCTTACAAGCTGGGAGTCTTCCAAAAGTGTTCTAGGGAATGATACACTCACCTGGGGATCAACCTCCATTATAGACACAAGAAATCATATTTTTCCATATCCTTCATTGTTGAAAGAGAAATCTGTAAGTTCCACAAGCCTTGGTTCAGCTTCAACACTTAAGAAACCAAATCATGTTGTAACCATAACCAGGGATACAGCAGGAGGGGACTGCACTCAAGGAGGACACTGAGATCAGGCCCTGCTAGAATGTTAGAGATGGAAAGGAAACAATAATATCAGAGCAGAAACAGGAAAAATGAAGAGCAGAAAAACAAAAGGAAAATCAAAGAAACGTTTATCTTTGTTTTGAAAGATCAAATCGACAAACCCTTTGCCAGGTTAAGAAAGAAAAAGTGACACAGACTTAGGTAATGCAATTGTAAAATGCAAGAGCTATTAAAATTGCTATGACTAAATAAAGATGATCAATAGAGACCAAGAAGAAATATACACTAATATGTTACAGAAACAACAGAAGCTCCGAAACATGGGTAAGAAAAAAAAAACAAAACCTTGCAACAAGGACAAATGGTCAGCATAAAAAAACCTCCCAACAAAGCCCATTTTTCAGTGTAAAATTCTGTAAAACATTTAAAGAATTACCACCAATCCTTCTCAAACTCATTCCCAAATACAATGATCCCTAACTCATTTTACAAAGGCAGAATAACATGTATCGTATTGATGTAAAAATTCTCAACAAAATACAGGAAAATCAAGTCTACCACCACCACCACCACCACCACAGTAAAAAGCCTGTCCCTCTGTGCCCAATGGGATTGGTTCTTGGAATCCATGTGTCTTGGGGTTTCTATTGCTGCCGTTAAACACCAGGACCAAAAAGCAAGTTGGGGAAGAAAAGCTTTAGTCATCTTACACTTCCACATCACTAAAGGAAGTCAGGACAGGAACTCAAGCAAGGCAGGAACCTGGAGGCAGGAGCTGATGCAGAGGCCATGGAGGGATGCTGCTTACTGGCTTGCTCAGCCTGCTTTCTTATAGAACCCAGGACCACCAGCCCAGGGATGGGCTGGGCCCTTCCCCATTGATCACTAATTAAGAAAGTGCCTTGCAGCTGGATCTCATGGAGGCATTTTCTCAATTGCGCCTCCTTCCCCTCTGATGACTCTGGCTTGTGTCAAGTTGACACAAAACCAGCCAGTACAGCATGGATGTTTTTACACATAAATAAGCTAGGGTGGTGAAAGGCCACAGCTACGGGGAAGCCTATAATATTCTAACCCCAGGAAAAAATTCAGTTTAGGATTATGGAAGAACACAGGTGACTTGAAAAGAGGGGTGTGCTGATTCTTGGGATTAAAAATTTAAATGAAGGTAGGTGGGAGACTTGGGTAGATGTGTCTTTAAAGACGATATATAAATGACAGTAGCATGTGAAAAGATGGCCAGTATCTTTAATTAAGGGGACACAAATCAAAGGGGACTATGATATACCACACCACCGCATACCTGTTAGAGTGTCACTATGTAAACAACACAGCAACAACAACAATAACACACACACACACACACACACACACACACACACACACACACACACTGAAACTGACAAGCTGCTAAGGCTATGGGGAAATATTATACACAGTTGCCAGGAAGGGTGTATTGGCTACTGTTGTTTTTCGATGCTAGAACACCATGACCAAAAGTAACTTCTGAAAGAGTTTATTGACTTAGGGCTCTGGAGGGGGAGTCTACGTGATGGCCGAGGGAGTACTGCAGCAGGCAACCAGAGCAGCAAGCTGAGGGATTCCATTTCAACCAGACAAAGGAAGCAGACACAGTGACCTGGAAGTGGGTCAAGGCTATCAACTCCAAAAGCCTTCCACATCAATTTTCTTCTTCCAGTGAGGCCGCACCTCCTAACGGTTCCATACTCTCCCAGAACAGAGCCACCAACTAGCGACTGAGTGGTCAAATATCTGAGCCTGTGTAGGTTATTTCTTTTTCAAAATACCACAAAGGTCAAATGATATAGTCACTACTGAAAACAGCCTGAAACCTCTCAAATAATTAAAATTCGAATTATCCTGTGATCCAGTGAACTTCTGAACACTTAACCAAAAGATTTGGAAATAGGGCATTGAAGAGATTCTTGCATCCTCATAGTCACATTCCAGGAGGTGGAAGCATCTTAAACATCTACCTTGTGATGGATTGATGGAGAAAATGTGTTATGTACATACAGTAGAGTATTAATCAACCTTGACGAAGTCAATTATATAACACAAATGACCCCAGAGGACATTCTGCTAAGGTAAATGAGCCCGTCACAAAAAGATCAATCCTGTGTGATCCTAATCACATGATGTCCGTAAAGTGGTCCAGTTCAGAGAATAGAAGAATGTTGAATGGTGGTGGCCAGAGGCTGTGAGGAGGAAGGAAGTGGGGGCTGTTTAAGAATTATAGAGTTTCAATTTTGCCAGAGAAAAAAACAAAATACGTGAGCATGAACTTAAGTCAGCAGTCATAAGCCCCGTGACTCCAGAGCTCCCAGCTCAGAGCCTTCCTCATGTGTTCTCAATTAGCGTTTGTTCAGCTCAACTACACTGTGGAAAAAGAAAGTTCCACATGAAACTAGAAACTGTGAGGTTATTGTTGTTGTCAGCCAAGTACTAAACCCGTCACCTTCTTTTCGTATTATTTTCATTTCAAAATAAATTATACACTATGAATTTAAAAGTTTACACCAGAGGTGATTTTGAAGCATGTTCTGTCACGTTGGACATATGTCTCCGCCTCATTGATTCTAGGACACCCCCATAGTTCATAGATGTGCAAGCTTGGCATTGCTGCTGGGACCCACAAGAAAGGAGGCTCATATGCTTGTGTCTGTCCCCTCTTTGTCTCTGGTAGACATGTTTCTGGTCACCCTTCCAGTGAGCCTAGCCATATCAACCCTTCTCAACACCCCCTTTCCATGCAGCCACGTGAATGGGTTGTACGTGGCATGCAAAATGAGCCTCACCTTTCCCTCTTGGTCTACAGTATAATTTCTAGGTTTCTGAATTTATACCCAAGAGTCTGACAGCCAAATTAAACATACATGCCACTGCATGACACAGTACAACGAAGCGGAATATAAGTGAGAGAGCCGTTTAGCCAGCAGCAAGTAGTCTGTGTACTCAAAATCCTGCCAATGGAAAACACCAGGAAGTTCTACATTTCCCCATTATCTTCACAAGATAATAAAGTTTTATTAGGAGAACAATTGAACATATACCTACAATGTGTACTTATAATCTGATATAACCTATATGATTATAGGTTATAACCTATACAATTATATGACCTATATAACCTATATAATTATATCTATTTGTTTAAAAATATGAAGACTCTATGATCAATTCTGTCTTGGCTTATGTCACTTTCCAGTGTAACACTGCACTTACTCTAATGGCCGTGGAGTCAGAACTGCTCAGTGGCTGTGTGTTGGGCCCCTTCTCTCAGAATATTTGCATAACAGTTTCTGGGCTCATAACACTGAGCAGGGATCACATGCTACAAGTTAAGTATATTGGACTTCTTATTTGAGGGCTTAGGAATGGTTTGTTTCTACTGACTTGGGTTTGAAAGAGGGACTCTTGGGTTTTTGTATCTTGGTATTGTTTCTGTGGTCTCTATCCCAATAGCATTTTCTGACCTTATATTAATAGCAAGATTTTAAACATCCATTGAATTATGTGTATGCGTGTACACCTGTCTGTGTTGAAGGAGTCACAAACACGTCATCCCCAAATATGCTGTTTAGGTCAGGTGACTAGTAGAGGAGTCAGCTGTGAATGAAGAGCACCTACCTTCCTTCTGCTTCTTAAATGCAGAGAGTGAAGGGCCAGTGGGAGAGGTGAAGAGTGTGGGAGTATGAGGGAACTCTCTCCACACACACTGTTTAAACTGATCTTCGTTTCCCTCATCAGTTCTCTGCCCTGTGCTGTCTTATCCCAAGTGCCCCATATTCTTACATACTATAACTCCATGTTCTGGCTCTAATTCCATATGAAAATGTTCAACTCTAACTGCATCATTGGGCTTCAATTCCTTATAAAGTCTCCAGTGCCACGTGAAATCTAAACAAACATTTTTCTCTTCCCCTGGTCTTTTGTCCTTGTTCTCTGACCATGCCAAAATCCCTGTAAAGAACAGAGGTAAAAGATGGCTTTCTCTATGTGCTGGATGGCATTTCCTTTGTCTGGGTTTTAGCCAAAATCAATGTTTAACAGTTAGCTTCCTTGTTTATACGGAGGCCAACTCTCGGTTGACTATGTGGATAGGGCCTTATTATGGAGGTGGGTAAATCATTTTCAGCCTTTAAGCATTGACTTGGTATTCACATACATGTGTAAGTATGTGGTTGTGACTCAAGTGGAGAACCTTATAGGGAAATGAAATGTGATGTATATTAGGAGGTAAGACACTGGGCTTAAGGACTCTAAGCTCACTGAAGATTCCCATGCTCTATTATGTGGACGTCACAAAGCTGGAGGCGTTAAAGGATGCCTGAAGGGTGTCTGAAACTTTTACATGGCCCTGGAGGCACAGGAAGGCGAAAATACAGAAAACCAACTCAATTTATAGCCTATTAAATTGTCCTTCCAAATTGTATATCTTGTACATGTTCCCTTCTTGAGAAAGAGACAAAAATGACTGTCTTTTTCAAGAAACATGTATCTCTCTTGAGGAACTTCACACCAGTAACTACAGCTTCCTAAGATCACTTCTGTGTTCCTTTCCTGACAAGGATGTCTTTAATTTACTACCCTAATGACAGTTTTTTGTCTTCTGTGCAATATAAAACCAAATGACCATCTTAAGTACAGAAGAAAATGTTTGAGGACACTTAAGTACCGGGTGCTTGCTGCCTCTGAACCATCTCCCCTCTCACCTACTAGACTGAGCAGGGCTCTGCTCTCTCCAAGGAGTCAGGTCTGATCCTAAGAATTCCCAGCAAGCATGATATGCTTTGACCCAGCTGGAATCCTCACCTTGGCAATCTGCTGCATGGGTTTTCCCAAACCTTATAAGGTATTAAATGCTGTGATGAAACCTTTCATCTTTCCTCTCCTGTGGGCCTGAGATGGTCTCTTTGAATGGACCCTCAGTTATGTGTCCTTCTGATGAAGAAGACAGAGTCATTCTGCCTCAGTCATCTTTGATAGAAGTTGTGTAGTTTGGAGGTGTGTCATACCAAGCTGGGAACAGAGTAGATAATTCAACATTGACCCCACCATGCCAACAACCTTATTAGGTTGGAGTTGTGCATTTTGAGTTTGAATATTCTGGATCAGTGTCCTTTGCACAAGTTTCTAAGTACAGAACTCATGGGGACATATAGAGGTGTGTGGGGCAGAACTCAGCTTACTACATGAACTTGATTTTATTGAGCTCAAAAGTCTAATCAGCTCCAGGGACTGATGCTGTGGGATAATGCTCTTGTACACTGGTTTAATAAAATGATGATTGGCCAGTAGCCAGGCAAGAAGTATAGGTGGGGCAAGCAGATTAGGAGAATTCTGGGAAGAGGAAGGGCAGAATCAGGCGTTGCCAGCCAGACACAGAGGAAGCAAAATGACAAGGCAGAACTGAGAAAAGGCACCAAGCTGCATGGCTAAACATAGATAAGAATTATGGGTTAATTTAAGTGTAAGAGCTAGTCAGTAATAAGCCCAAGCTAATGGCTGAGCAGTTATAACTAATATAAGCCTCTGAGTGATTATTTTATAAGCAGCTGCAGGGTCACGGGGTTGGACAAGAGTGGAGAAAACTTTCGACTACAGACGGATGTCTTGATGCTTTGACAGTCTGAACACTCTTTAAAACTGGATTCTGAAGTTCACATTTCCCAGTGGTTAGATATCACCCTGTGCGTAGTATTTCAGAAACATGGTATAGTCAATGCTTACTTGCATATTCTCCTAGATCCGAGTCCTATGGTGCCCTGGTCCCAACTTCAACTTTCAATGAAAAAAAAATGACTTTTATTCACACAGAGGCAAGCCTTTCATAATCTTTCCTACTATGTTAGTCTATGCCTCTCATAGTAGCTGAGTAGCTTTTCCCAGAGAGTTCATTCACGCCAGGCAGGGCACCAGTGACATATCAAAGAAACAATTCCTTTCAAGTTTAGCTTAGTGAACCACTGAATTTGTTGGAGTTACTTACAGGTGCACGATGAAGTTACTTACAGGTGTACGGGGGATTCCAAGTCAACTGTATCACCCAAAAGCCCACTACAACATGGCTGATGATTTAGGAAAGCTACATCCCTAGAGTTTTTCTATCCAACCTGTTGACGGTATGCATGGACAGAGTCTCCTCTTCCCACCAATTATCAACTCTTTCTATCATCACTGGAAGAGATCTTGTGAATCTTTTAAGTTTCAGGAGCTTCCTGTGCCTTGTAAGTTTCATTTACTTTCTTAAACTTATGATCCTTCTTCTTCTTTTCTTATTATAGTTAATATTCACTGTCAACTTGACAGGATCTAGAGCCATCAACAAACCTCTGGGCACATTTGTGAGGGGTTTTCTACATTGATTTAATTGAAGTGGGAAGGCTCACCCTAAATATGGGCAGCACCACTGATTCCATGGTCAGGGGACTCTGGTGCTCTCTTTTCCCCCTGCTGACTGTCGATGCAGTGTGCTGAGCTGCTTCAAGCGTCTCCTGCTGTGGCATCCTTGTCATGATGGACAGCACCCTTGAACTGTGAATAAATCCTTCCTTCCTTAGCTACTGTTACCAGGTACTTTGTCCCAGCCATGAAGAAATTAACCAATGCACCCTGGGAGGAAATGTTTGACTTCATAAGATACTGCTCACACAACAGTGACACCATCAGAATCTGGGCAACAAGGAACTCTTGTTTTCCTCCTGGTCCCAGGAGAATCTTCTGTTAGATACTGACTACCCTATCTTGATCAGGAAAGGTCTGTCTTCTTAGGAGATCAAAGAGCATAGAGCCTTTATGTTTTATTTCAAGCTTCTTCTTGAGTAGATATTCTCAAGATAGGGAGAATAGGGTTAGCATTATCAACAAAAAATTAATATTTTTTAAAAGCAAATTTTTGTAACATTACAGGTTTTTTTTGGTACTTTTTAATCACTCTTTCTGTATTTGCTCACCTAGTGATGTGAAATCACCCTCTCACAAACTCACCACATGCTGTCAATCACCTCATGATTCTCTTGGAGGACTGTAGATATTCTTGCTGGTGTGCAAAGCACTGGTTCTGGGCATTACATGGGTGTTGGGTAGTGTACCCAGGTGCTCAGCAATCCGGAATGAGTATTTTACGTACTGTAAGTATAATTTTGTAAACATATCTTTGTTGTTGTTGTTGAAGACAGGATTTCTCTGTGTAGCTTTGGTGCCTTTCCTGGAACTCATTCTGTAGCCCAGGCTGGCCTCGAACTCACAGAGATCCATCTGCCTCTGTCTCCTGAGTGCTGGGATTAAAGGTATGCGCCACCATCACCTGGCTGTAGACATATCTTAAGTATTCAAGAAACATTGGAGTTCTTTATTTTCTTTAAGCAAACTTAAGCCAGGTTCAGTAAACAGCATCTGCCTCAGTTAGGTTTTTTTTTGTTTTTTGTTTTTTTTTTTTTTTTTTATGATTGTGAAGAGACACCATGACCATGGCAATTCTTACAAAGAAAACATGTAATTGAGGTGGTGGATTACAGCTTCAGAGATTCAGTCCATTATCATCATGACAAGTACGGCAGCGTGCAGGCAGATGTGATGCTGGCTACATCTTGACTGGAAGACAGCAGAAAGTTGATGAGTATCACACTGCTTAAAGCTTGAGAAAAGAGACCATAAAGCCCTCCCCCAGAGTGACATACTTCCCCCAACAAGACCACTCCTTCTCCAAGACCACACCTCCTAATAGTGCTACTCCCTTTGGGGGCCACTTTCTTTCAAACCACCACAGTATCCACAGCCCCTTCCTACCAGATCACAAGGGTCAGGCAGTTGGATGTCTGTCATTTACTCTTGGGACTCCATCCTAGGTCTGTGAGTTAAAGCACTCTGCTCTGACTTGATGTGTTAGTCTGCAGCAGACTGTCTCAGCCCCCATGCTCTGGGCTTGACAACACTTCATGGTGGGGCTGCTCTGTGGGCTGCAGGATGCGTGATAACATATCTGTCCTCTACCCACTAAGTGTCACAAGCATCTCCCCACCAGCCATGCTAATCAAAATGTCTCAGATCTGCTAACTAGTTAGCGACAGAATTTGTGAGGTCTATCTAGCCAAATAAAAACACTGAGTCTTCTAAAATAAATTTCTTACTCACAAAACATAATGGAGTACTCAATATGTCTGTAACAAAGTAACTTCTCTAACTACAAGTCAACAAAACCAAGAAAACTTTGAAATCAAATCTTGTAACATAACAAATACAGATGATACTTTACAAATGAGATTTCTTGATTTTAAGAGTTTTCTGGTCTGCGTTTCAGTGAATTCATTCATAAGATCATCAACTTGATATTGGGAACCATTGCATTCAATTAATACAATTTTTAGAAAAAAAATCTTTTAAAGAAAGGGAGTTTGTAACTCAATTTTAACTCTGAGAAATGTCTTTTGATTCGTTACTAGAGCTACACAGAGCATCTCATACGCTCTGATACCTTTGGGATATACTGCTGGTAAATTGCTTTAAATTTATATTTTGGTATATCTTAAACTGGCCATCTATCTGTAATCACTTTTCTAAAAGGAATTTAGCCCATCTTATAAGCAGCTTCGCGTCTGAATTTAAATGTTGTTCTGATGTTTCCTTTGACTTCTTGTGAGTTGAAGAGGTCATGTTAGCAACTGAGCGTGGTTTCATGATTTATATGTGACTCAAAAAATGTGCTTATGCCGTCTACCACTGTATCTTCAAGATTCAAGAGAGTTCACTTTAAAGTTGCTTCCTTCCTTAATTCACCCAGTTTCATCAGAAATGCTGCAGTATTCTGTCAGGTATGGCTACCCACACATTTCACTCTATTTCTAGTTGTATGGCTATTAAAAAATTTTTTTTGCACTGTTCAAAGTGTGTGTTTGAAGAGTGTGTGTGTGTATTTGGAGGATGTGTGTGTGTGTGTGTGTGTGTGAGAGAGAGAGAGAGAGAGAGAGAGAGAGAGAGAGAGAGAGAGAGAGAGAGAGAGAGAGAGAGAGAAAGAGACTTTAGGGGAAGATGATGAAGGAGGAAAATAGCCTGAGGAAGGCTATACTACCTTAAAATTTATTCTTTTAATTCAGTATATACTGCTGAGATACAACGGTATGCCAGAAATTGTCTAATTTTCAGGAAGAAAACAGTAAACAAAACAAAGTCCCCTTGCAGTCGAAAAATCAGGAAGTAAAGCTATGTTTTCAGCTGCGGGGGTGGGGGGGTGTATTTGGTAAACAGAAGCAAAGCTAGGTGGTGTCTGGGCAGGGTTCGAGGTCTGTTATCATTAGTTCCCAGTGCAGAAGTGGTTACAGCGAGGCCTTGTGGAGTGAGGGAAGGAGTCTCATTGGTAGATACCTGAGGGAAGAATACTGTCCTAGAAGCTGTGGGACAGAGCAGGCCCAGTCTGTGGGGGGAAAGACAAGAAAGGACTCCTTGAGACTGAGTAGAGGGAGGAGGCCATGGGTGTAGGAGTAGAAAGGGTTAAGCTGCTGGCTGTAGGCTGTTTCCTGAGAGGAGGCTGTGCAAGTTGGTATAGAGCAGCATGGCTTGAGCTCTGTGCTAAAAAGATCCCCTTTCTGATTGTCTCAATAAATCATCCCACCACAGAAGGCCTTTAAGTGCCATTTAACTCCACGGCGCTGGCACATGTTGCGCTTTGGAGGTCTTTCTGGGTTTACTGGGGGGCAAGTAAAGATAACGGGGATGAGATGGAGCCGGTAGAGAGTGGGGGCTCCGTTCTTGCTCTGCTATTGGAGGAGGTATTCTGAGATCCTGAGTGATCTCCCACGGTCTCCCATGGATCTCTCAGGGTAGCCAAGAGCAGTCACTGAAGGCTGTCCCTGGACGATGCCATCACCTTCACAAGCAAACCCAGGAAGTTCAGAGGGCTCTCTTTCCAGTTATAAAAGTAAAGGACTTCCTTTTACACAGTGACCTAGCTGTTAGGGCTGCTCCTGGATGGAGGTCAGTGTTGATGGGCACTTTCAAGGCTGAATGACCACTGCCATATAAACAAGAGCAAGGCCTGCTGGATTTCTATTGGTTATGGAGTCTCCGGAGATTCTGCGCTGCTCAGTTCTCAGCAACAAGGAACCTGTGAGGTCACATTAAAGTGGATACTCCCCTGCTCCGAGGAAAGATTAACTGTGAGGCATAGACTCTGACTCTGAAGATGGCTTGAGTAGTCCAGACCACTGTCTCATATAGATCAGTGCTTTTTAATTGTTTTCTCCCCTGAAACCAATGTCAGTAAGTCACAGAATGGTAGACAAGCCATGCCATCACGATCAGCAAGGCTCCTCCACACTTGGGTGCTTTGTTTAAATATCCGGAATGGTCTCCTTCATGCCAAATCATATGCTTAAGGCCCGAGCTTCAGAAAAATGGATGGATTTCCGTTTTAATAATTTACTAATTCCTTTCTCCATGCCCTGCCCACCCATTGGTGCAGTCTCTCAGATGAAGATGTGCGGGCCTGAGACCATCCTGGAGCACACATCTTTACACCACCTCTTCAGTTTAATTCCAGGTAAGACGGCAAGGCAGAGAGATGTTCGAAGGGTGAAATCTTTAAAACCGGAAGCACCCTGACTCCAAATAAGTAAATAAGCAAACAAACCAACGCAGATTCAATACTGCTATAATTTCACTGAGAACAAAGGACTTTTTCTTTTGTCCAGCTGGCTTGACATAACAGAAGAAACAGAGAAATGGGACATCAGCAAATAGATGTTCAACTTTGAACATCTATTCAATGAGTCATTTCCTAGTAAGAGGGGGAAAAAAATTGAGCCAGGCCTGGCAGTCTAGAGGGAAACTGTATAAATGACTTGTAACTAAGAGGATATGACCCGCTGTATAATTCATAATCATTAGTCTAAGTGACACTTCTGGAGTCACTCTGCCAGGGCACTCACTCTAATACTCACCGCCGAGACCCGAACAGGCCACTCAGCTGCAGCTGCATGTGACCCTGCCATCAGGTTTCC
Source organism: Peromyscus californicus insignis (assembly GCF_007827085.1). Classification (NCBI taxonomy): domain Eukaryota; kingdom Metazoa; phylum Chordata; class Mammalia; order Rodentia; family Cricetidae; genus Peromyscus; species Peromyscus californicus. The sequence continues at coordinate 44,008,502 of NW_026294469.1, forward strand.
CTGAAAGCCTACATTTGGACCTGAGGATTTTTCTTTCTTTCATTCTTCATTTTTATTTTTTTAAACAGAAGCTGCTGCCTCAGCTTCATCATGTGCACAATTTAAAGGTTGCTCAAGTGGTTCTCGAAAACTGCATGAAAGCAATTCTGTGTGCCTGGGAGACAGTATTGCTATAATGTTCCGTGCATACATCTGCATGATTTCTCAGGGCTAATTCAAATTTAATGCACTGGTAATTCCTTTCCCGCCGAAGCCACCCAGCAGTAAGCTGAAGGTTACAGAATGATCTTCCGGCTCAAATAACACTTTTAGACCAGCATAAATGGAGAGGCAGGAGTATGATGGGCAGAATTAGGCTGCAATGATACATCCCACCCCTATTACCACTCCGAGTGAGGCTGACCAGAGCTTACAGTGTTTTCAGAAGGACGACTGTAATACAATTTTAACAAAACTGAGAGTCAAGCTTTGGTAGTTTTTCAACAGGAATGGTATAATAACCTAACATGACAGTACACGAACAGCTTGGGAGACGTTTCTCTAACAGTTGAAAAGACCATTCTTGAGGCAATATTAGGCTTTGGTTAAAGTACTCATAAGAAACTCACAAATATGTAAAGCAGCAGAGAAGAACAATTTAGCTTATATACCATAATTGAAATCCAGATAAATAGTGGAAAGAATAATTTAGAGGCTATATTAAAGGAAAAAACCCTTTGGTGAACTTTGACATCTTAGAATAAAATTGTGTTTTACAGAAACCATAATGAAGGTGATATGAGGTTTTCATAGCATTGCATTCTTTCCAAACTTACTTGCATTTCATGGCTAGGGTGCGTTTACCATGTCAGGTAAGCCAGTGCAGCAGCATCATAATACTTTAAAATCCACCCATTCCCATCAGATCTCCTCAGTTGTTCACCTCTAATTTGGCTGTCCCAAGGTCCCATGTGCACACAATGTTGTGATGTCACATCTCCTGTGGCTCCTCCTGCTATAACCGTTTCCTAGACTTCGTTTCGGATGACCTTGACACTGGACAGTGCTGTTGAGGCATTTTGTTGGCTGTCTCTAGACTGAGAACTTTTTTTCTGATATTTTTCTTATGACTGCACTGGTTTTATGGCTTTTGAAAGACTATGGAGGGCAGATGTCACTCCAACATATCGTATCAAGTGTTTATGCTCCCACATTGGGTGTGAACCTGGGTCAGCTGGTCAGAAGGCTCCTTAGATTGCTGTCCCCATTTCATATGCCCCGGACACTTACACTTTAAGGACTGGAGTATACGTTTACCTCAAAGAGGATAAAATGTCCCCTGAATAATTTGGCATTGTTTTATGTGGCAGATTCATCTGTTTTCCTCCATTTCTTTTTAATTTATTTATATCAGTACAGGCTCAAGAGTGGTGGGCTCTATAACCCAGCACTATTCATCATGGTCCTTGGAACACTGTCAGGTGGCTTCTGCGTCACTTTGTCATCCTCTAGTCGGCGTGGGATTTTGCTGATGTTTGAATACTCACTCTCATAGTCTGTGCCATTGTAAGACACCCATTTTGGAAATTCACCGCCCCAGTCCTAAGATTAGCTATTTTCCCACAGATCCTGGTTGTTTTTACTGGAGAATGAATTCCAAAGCCAAGGCACTGGTTCACTGCAGTGTTATTCTTTCTGGGTCTCCTCAGCTGATGAAGCACAGAAATACATGCATGCATAATGGCCCATGTGCACTCACGGGTCCCTAAATATTTGCATATGTAACCATCTGTATCTGTATCAGGCTGGCTGTCAGATCACTCTGAGGTCTCGGATCACGAATGGCTTCCTCTTGCTTATCTGACATCTCTAGCTCTATCAGTGAGAACCGGCCTAGGGGATCTTTTCACCATTTCTTTTCAGATCCAGATAGCACGGTGACTCAGTGTTTCTTATTTCGCTCTGGCCACGCACCATCTTTCCACTTTGTACTCAGTGGATTGGCATCACCCAGAAGTATGAAGGCAGTTAGCTCGCGGTGATTTCTGTAGTGACAGGCTGCCAAACACAACATAGGAGTCGTCTCATCGTTAAATATGATTCCCTTAAGGCTTAAAAACTTGTGAAACAGATTGCACGGCCATTTCTTGCTCTATGGTGGTTAAACAAAAGCATTTGGCTTCGAGTGTTAGCAACCTAGTAAACGTCAGAGAAATATAATCACTAAAAGCTGTTCTTCCCCAAAACCAAGTTTTACTCCTTGGCAGATGTTATCTGTTAGTCAAAAGATTGCAACCAGTAAATGAAGGGATCAAGGCCCCTGGTTCATTTAAAAAAAAAAAAAAAACCTGATATCATGAGTGTCACTTGCAAATCTGGTATTAATTATTTGATAGACTTGGGGCTGATTTTGTAATACAAGCATTTTGTTGCGTGAAGGATGAACATCAAAGGTGACTTTTCACCTTAAGCACAGTTAGGGGAAGGCTAATATGACTTCCTCCAGGAAAAACCCAACAGCAGCTACATCAGAAAGTCCATTACAGTGTCATAGATATGGTCCTGCCTTAGTTTTTGTAACCAGAGAAAAGGACGAATTAGGTTCAAGCCTATCTCCACTATGAGGTTTTGGCTATTCTCAGGTTAGGATTATAGGTCTAGGGGAAGCAAAGAGGAAAAGGAGATGTTTCACTTAACAATCTAAAGTGGGCTCTTTGGTGTCTACAATGAATTAATGGGGGGTGATTTGAAAGTTTCTGAAAATAATCCTTTAAGTGGCAAGGTCCTGCAGAGATACACCGACATCATTATTCTTGGGCTGTGTTTTCCAGCCAAACAACTTCTAAATTAGAAATCTCAGGACAGAAGTTGTTAAATTTCCCCTCTTTGTGTTGTAAATTCAAGACTTGGTGAATGCTGTTTATGATGAAAAACAAAGACAGAAGCAAAAATGAAAGCCGTGGTTTACGAGGTTGGTGATACAAGAAGGTATAAAAGTAACCTTTGGAATTCCAGATTCACTGTGGGTATTTATCCCGAGGGAAGAAGAATCTTTGAAACAAACACCAGACAAGCTGAAGGCAAACACAGGGCCCTGCTTACCTGCAAACACAGCAACTCTGAGAAGAAACGGAGTCTCAGACATGGATAAGCCTTCTGATGATATTGCCACTGACAATGTAGTGTTACTACTAGCCCCGTTACTCATCCCACAACCAGGCTGCACGCCGGGTCCATGAATGCGTGGACATGCTTTCACGGTAGGGTAAGGGACAGCAAGGCACAGTGTTAACGGAGTATGTCAAACCACTCATAAAATAGGAAGTTCCTTCTGCCTCTGAGACTCGGACTGGGATGGGCTGATGAAATCGCATGCATGATTACAAAACAGTCTCTGGAGGTCAGAATCTGCCGTGTTGCTCATCATACTGGGAGCACCAAGGTGGGTGTTCTCACTTTCCGTGGGGATGCTAGTGTGCTTGTGGAAGCAATGTTTAATCTTCATTCCCAGTACTACCCGTTACAGTCACTAAGAAGCCACAATATAGCTATGGCATCAGAATGAGATAATAGTTGGATTCATAAATGGCATAGAAGTTAGCATTCTTCTTCATCCTATTTTTCTTACATCACTTCAAGCAGTGAGTTGATTTAATCAGAAGTATTTTTCCATATGTATAAAATTGATAGCTATCCTGACTTCAGCAAGCTCATGTCGTTGATATGTATGGTCACATTTTCCCACCATGGAAACTCAAGCCCAGAAACCTCTGGTCTTGTTTCTCTTAATGTTCTTAGGAATGTTGTCACTAAAACTGAAGGAATATTCCATTATCTAAATATGTTTTGTCTCCCAGGCCTGAAAAGTAAATGACATTTCCACATATTATTAATATCTTAATTAAGAATGTATTCAACCTGGGCGGTGATGGCGTATGCCTTTAATCCCAGCACTCGGGAGGCAGGCAGGCAGATCTCTGTGAGTTTGAGGCCAGCCTGGGCTACAGAGTGAGTCCCAGGAGAGGTGCCAAAGCTACACAGAGAAACCCTGTCTCGAAAAACAAAAAAAAAACAAAACAAAAACAAAAAATAAAAAAAAAAGGAAAAAGAAAAGAATGTAGATTCAAACTTAAGATGACAAGAATGCTGGGATTTCATCATTTCCTTTCCAATTATTTAATCCAGATTTTATCAAAATTCAACTTTATCTACTTATTTACTTTTGAGCCAGGGTCTCCCTATGTAGCCTTGGCTGGCACTGAGCTCATGTTTCCTCCCCATCTTCCTGAGTGCTGTGGTTATAGATGAGTACCAAACACTCAGGGGGCTGAGGCAAGCTAGCAGCCCCAAGGTCACACTCAAGTCTATCAGAGGGTTCTAAAAACTTTTTCAAACCTTTGTCTAGAAATGGCAAGCTAGCTAAATGCGGAGAAGAGTCTTAAATACATTTAAAGACACTGAAAGGAAATAAAGGGATGACAGTCCAAGTCTGGGGTTTTTACCTCTGACCTTGTAAAGTAAAAGGGTTTGATGACTCGGGTGCCAGACCTGGGGTAGGATAGCACACTGGTTGATTCTGACCTCGGTCCATGCCTGTTGCAGGGAGGACCTTACAGAGATCCTAAGGCAAGAACATTTAAAGTATCCGTAGAACCTTCATCTTAAGAAAACAGGTGCCAAGTACCAATTGAGTTGGGGGAATGTACCAGAATAAGGCGGTTTCACCGTCTTGTGTTTAAATATACGGTTTTATTATCCCATTTAGAAAGTTGCAGCAATTGGGTATTTGTAGGGATTCATTTATTTGCTTGTTACTTTTCTACATTTAAAAATTAACAAGCTTGGTCTAGACTGATTCTTCAGGACCATTTCTTGTTGCTCCCTGCTCCCCTGTCCTTGACCAGCGACTTTAAGAACAGGTTTTAGGAATGCCTCCATTCCCTTAATGTTCCATCTGGGACACCTGCCCCCGCTGGGAATCTGTTAATCTCCCCACTTCCCATTTTCCTTGCAGTCAAATACCCCAAGTCTGTTCTATTCTTTTCTTTTTCCTTCCATTGTTTTAACTCATGTCTAGAAAACATTTCTTGGTGTTATTTTTCCCCCTAAAGTGCTTTGAGTATTACAGGAACATTTTAAAATGTTCATAATAACTAACAAGGCAAAATGAAGCCTTTTCTTTTTCCATTTTCCCCCTTAGAGTAATTGCTATGGAATAACTTCTATTCTTTTAGTTATTTTGAAAATGATTGCTTCTGTGGGTAGAGGTTAAGTATTGCTGCTTAGGTTTAAGAATGAACCTGTTCTTTTCTGAATTTAAAAAATCACATAACCACGATAGTATAGTAATACTGGTGTCAAGTGTTTAAGCAACTTTGCATAAAGCTCTCACGTCCATCCTCCCCAATGTGAAATATCTACATCCCTGCTTTTAAAACACATTGAACATGCTGCCCAGAGTTCATGATTTTCTTTCTTTTTAACCCACTGCCTGGAAAGCACTGTAGCAGAGCTCAGCAAGGAGTAATGAAGGGCCCTGTGTGAAAAATTCGCATCAATGTAGCTGAGTCGACTGCCCTGTCCTTCCTAGGCCTGTCACTTGACGATCACCTTCATGCTCAGCTGCACTTCATTGCATGTTTACCACGCCGCGATGATGTTGCCTCCCTAAGTTTATTTGATGCTGGCCATTTGAAAACATTATCATTGAAATTGGTCCCTGTAACTAATGAGCGTATGTTTCGGGTGTGTTTCGCAAGAGTGAACCAGGGAAGCTTCACTGCTTGGGGAGGTGGTCTTTTTAGCCACAGTATAATGCCAGAGTTTAGACTGGTTGCCAAGGAAGAGATTTCCTCTAGCAGGAGATAATGTATGGAATTCTGTGAGAATGATTAAAAAGAAAAAAGAAAGAAAGCTGAAATCAAAGTGGAGATTTCGATAAGCTCCGGTAAGCGGTTGTTTGAGTATGAGGCATAAATGTGTGGTGGGCCATTTTAAATACACAAACCAAAACAAGATTCCCTTCAGATGTTCTGAAAGGAAGCTGAAGGCATGTCAGATGCCTGTCTGTGACCACAGAGAGCTGTCCTGGGTTACAGTGAATGGAAGTGTGCAAAAACCCTTGCCAATGGCAAGAACAATGGAAGGTGACACTTGCCACTCAATCCTGAATGGCATATCCCTTTAACTTTGAGTACATGAAACCACTCCATTGAAATCAAAGCAAAGAGAGAGGTATTTAGGAATGAGATACAGAATCTGAAAGGAAATTGTATAGAAATTGAAAAAAAGTGAGGTGAAAACCAGCCCTTTGCCATCCTTTGCATGCTTTTCTGTGGAATGTGCTCCCTGATGTTATGGGTAGAGCATGCCCTCTCTCAGGCTCTGTTCAATGTTTTGGAGAAGTGTGGCATGTAACGTGGTCAAAAGTGCGCAGTTAAGAAGCGCTTGGCCAATCAGACCCTTGCTTTTCCTTGGCCACAGTCCCGGTCTCTTTAACCGAGTCAGAGCCCAGCAAATGTGTGGCATGTGACAGGGACTGCTGAAAGAAATGAAGCCTCATTTTCTCAAGCGCCAGTTGATGGATTGCACGGTGCTTCCAGTCAACAGGAGCAGGAGTTGTGCCCAGAACACAGAGACCAGGTCCTGTGCAATTCTACTTGAAAGCCCGAGTCAAATCCAGACAAGGCTAGCTCTATTCCAAACGTTGTAGCTTGTTGTTTTGCCTAAGGCTTTGGTTAAGGTTTCTGTCCCTTTCTGCAGAAAGCACTCTGGTGCATGTAGTCCTCATCAGGTCGTTCCATTTTAAAATGTACACAACCGAAGTATGATGGGCTCAAAAGCATGAGGCCAGATACTCACTAAATGCCTTTTCTCTTCTAGTGATAGCCAAATCTGAAAGTCAATCCTTCTCCCCAAAAGCTCAATGAGCTATGAAAGAAGAGGCTAGCCTCTGCCCTGCACACACTGTGCCTGGTGTCATTCCTGCCTTCCTACCACCTTCCCCAATTTTGGATTGTTCCCTCACCTGTTCCTGTGTACATCTGAATGTCATGTGAACTTGTTTCCCAACAAATGACCACTTTCCATTGTTTAAAGCAACTAGGCATGCATTTGTTGCATTAACACAACATTTCCAAGTCTTAGCTTGGGGATTGGATTTTCAGAAAGAGCTACTGTTGTAGCTAACCTGGGTTATTAGTTTGATTGGATCTAGGATGGACTAAGAGGTATGTCTCTAAACAGGACTGTTCAGCACTTCCTAGAAGAATGAACTGGCTATGGAGAGGTGGGGACAGCCTTTATACACTGAGCAGCACCTTCCAGCAATAACTCAGATGCAAAGATCTCTGAGGGCAATCACTTCTACTTTTGCTTGTTGGCCTTCACTCCTTGGTGGTGAAAGCATCTACTCTGTTGCCACCACCCTTTGCTGCCATAAAAACACAGCTTCTTCAGCCTTCCAACACAGACTGAAGAAAAAACTTAAAATCTTGCTTAATAATGTGCAATAGTCCAGTGGTTTATGTGCTTCCTGCAGAGGTTCATGTATTGGAATTTTGGTCCCCAGAATGGTGATGTGATAGATGGTAGAACCTGAAAGAGCTGAGTCTTAATGCACTTTCTTTAAGTCATTTCTGGTGCTGTGTTAAAACATCCCGACAAAAACAACTTAAGGGAGAAAGGATTTATTTTAGCTCACAGTTCTAGGTTATCATTGTGGGGAAGTCAAAGCAAGAACCCGAAGCAGCTGGTCACACCCCTAGTAAAGAGCAGAGAGAATGAATGCATGCATGCTTACTCTTCTTTCATCTTTTGTTCACTCTTACGAAGATCTGGGGCCAGCTGGTAAAATGATGCCACTCAAATCTAGGGTGCTTTCTTACCTCAACTCAATTAAGAAAAAAAAAAATCTCTTGGCTAGTTGGGATGGCAAACACCTGAATTCAAAGGCAGAGGCAAGTGGATCTCTATGAGTTTAAGGCCAGCCTGGTCTATATACTGAGTTCCAGGCAAGCCAAGGCTATATATATAGTGAGTTCCTGACTCAAAAACAAATAAGCAAAAACAAAAACAAACAAACAAGCAAAAATAAACAAAGAAATAACAATACATTGTTCACAGGTATGCCCAAAAGCCAATCTGGTCTAGGCAGTCCCTCACTGAAACTCTCTTCCTAGTGTTTCTAGACTGTGTTGACAAATTCAAGTTAACCATCAGAGTTATGGTGGGTGCTGCACTTAGCAGGGGTTCAAGAACCACACAGGACTCTGGAGTTTTTGAAGAACAAGCTGAGACCCCAATGTGGTACTGTTCCCTGGCTTCTGTTCCTAGTGTGATCTTATAATGCGATCTCAGTAGGTTCTCGTTAGCAACTCAACTCTCAGGCAGGCTTCTGGATCTTGGAACTTCAGTCTTCAGCTTAGTAAATCAGTTTTCCCTATAAAGTTAGCTTGCCTCAGATATTTGCTGCAGTAACAAATAAGAGACTAATATGCATTGTATAGATGGAAACAGTCTTTGATTATGTAAATTTAATAAAGGCATTATTTGTTGAAATGTATGCAATTATGTACTTTGACTTTGTAGAGACAAAAATCCATGACTCCATTTAAAATATATCAAAATCTAAGATTTAATTTGTGCAGAGATGGATAAATTTTTTCGATTGCAGGGGCATCCTCAATACCCTCAGTACCATCCATTTCTTCTTATATTGATAAGCATCAGGTAATGACCTAAACCTTCAACCCTCCCTACCCATGTTTTACCCACATCAACATAATGATGGGTACCAGAATGCTAAACAAGTGTGTGAGAAAACAACACAGACCCTTTACTTCTAATTTGTGTTTAAACACAGGAACTTAAATAAACTCAGTTGTCAAGTTTAGTCTTCCCCATCTTTTTCTTAGGGGAGAAATGTTTTCTTAAGGAAGATACTGGGGTGAATATGGATATAGGATTCAAGACAGCCAGCCCAAGATTCCAGTAAACCCTGGGTGTCTAGTCCTGTGCAGTTTTGTGGCAAGTTCCATAACCTCTTCAAGTGTAGACTGAGCTTTGTAGTAGGCCAGCCTTGCTGAGCTCAGAGGATTAAATGTAAGAGACGTCACTCCTCGAAAAACAAGTGTGTGTGATGAACTCAGTCACAGGCCTGGGAGCCAGTAGGTATCCAGTAAACATTGATGACCGTAATTCACCAGTAAGTGCTAGAAAGTTGAGTTAAAAATAAATCCCCCTTAAATAAAGAAAGAAAAAGTCACTTGATCAATGTAGTTTAGGAGTTTAGATATGAAACATTGGCACGTAGAGTTCATGGGTGTTTCAGACAAGAAAGATGTCTGGCAAACCTAAGACACCAACATGTACAGATTTTGCCTCATCTGACAGGCACCTGACTGCTTAGACAAAAAAAAAAAAAAAATGACAGCCAGAGGACTGAAGAGATGCTCAGCTGCTAGATGTGCTCATCACCAAGCCTGACGATCTGAGTTTGATGTGGGAACCCACGTACTGAAAGGAGAGAACCAGCAATGGCGTATTGTCCTCTGCTCTCCAAACATGCGTATCCATGCACACACACACAGACACATGCATGTGCAGACACACTCACTCTGTTTAAAAAAAAAATGGTGATAACAGTTTCCTACGATACTTAGAAATTCTAGGCATGCCTTCAGATTCTACTACACAAAAGCATTTGTCAACATAGGGATGTTTAATATATCATACACGTACATACGTATGCACTCATATAGATGAATATATTTTCCTTGCAGCACTGCAAGCTTTTCGTTATCTACTTCAGCAAATAGCTCATGAAGTATATTAAAATAATTCAGTCATCAGACACAATCGACGCAGGAATGTAAGAACGGCCTTGGTTGAGAAAGAAGGTAACTCTCAACAATTTGACTATTTATCCGAATTGAATTAAAAAACACATTCCTAATTGGAGCCTTACACTAAATGGAAAGATTGGAAAATGCCACTTGGTCATTTTATTCCAACTTTGCAAATATTCACATATAAATTCAATTCATTAATATTTGTAAAAATTTGCCACTTTCATTATCAAATGTAGATGTTTTCTCTGCCCTGTAAACACATTGTGGTTTTCAATGAGTAGCTGTGAGTTATTTCAAATTTGCCTCAGGGAATGCATCAGCATAGAATACAGAAATATTTCATTGTACTTTTGGGGAAATAGTCTTTTCTCTTCCATCTGTATCTATGGCTCTTCTATTAGGATTTTATGAAAGCTTGATATAAAAAAATCTGATATATTTTTCTTCTTTTGACATTTATTTATTTATTTATTTATTTATTTATTTATTTATTTATTTTATATGTGAGTATGCAGGAGCATGCCACAGCTTACATGTGAAGGTCAAGAGACAAGTTGTGGAAGTCAGTCCTCCACTTCCATCATGTGGGTCCCAGGAATTGAACTCAGGTCTTTAGGCTTGGTGGCAAGCACCTTTATCTGCTAAGCTCTCTCACCTTTCCCTACAGTGTGTATGTGTGTGTGTGTGTGTGTGTGTGTGTGTGTGTGTGTGTGTGTGTGTGTGTGTGTGTGTGTGTGTGTGTGTGTGTGTGTGTGTGTGTGTGTGAGAGAGAGAGAGAGAGAGAGAGAGAGAGAGAGAGAGAGAGAGAGAGAGAGAGAGAGAGAGAATGTACGTTTCTTATACTTACCACTCATATTGGGACTTCACCATGTGGCTATAAAAATTGGTAGAGCCATTTCCTACCATCAGCCCTGAAAACACACATATGGGTACATACAAGCAGCATTATATGGACTTTCAAAAGCAATTAGTTCTAAAAAGAGGCCTTGAATTGAAGGAGAGTGTGAGGGGTACATGGGAAGGTTTGGTGGGAGGAAAAGGAAGTGGGATGTTATCATAAAATTATAATCTCAAAAATAAAAAAAGGAAAACAAAAGAAGGAAGGAGAGAGAGAGAGAGAGAGAGAGAGAGAGAGAGAGAGAGAGAGAGAGAGAGAGAGAGAGAGAGAGAGGAGAAGAAACAAAGAAACAAAGAAACAAAGAAACAAAGAAAGAAAACAAAAAGGTCATTTTCCTAAGGGGTCCTAGAAGCCAGTGTCATGGATAGATGGACATAAGTGGCAAGTGCCCTGCCAGATCTTTCCAAGTATTGGCTTCCCTTCTAAGTTGCTCTAAAAGATGTGTGTGTGTGTGTGTGTGTATGTGTGTCTATGTCTTTGTGTCTGTGGGGATGTATGCTGCATGTAGGTGGGTTCCCTCAGGGGCAAGAAGAAGGATTCATCCCCAGACCTGGAATCCTAACTGTGGTTCTCCTGAACAACAACAAGAGCTCTTGGCTGCTAAACCACCTCTCCATGCCTGAATTACCTCTGATTCAGTACTTGAAGAACCTTGCAGTTTCCACTGATAGATGCTCCATATTTTAATGTCAGAGACTCATTTCAGGGATCTGAAACTCTACACTGTAGTCCCCACCAGCAAACACTTGCCCCTTGCTCAAACAGAGCAGAACAAAAGAAAACAACAACAAAACAGAGCAGTAATGGAGTGCCCGGCTAATTTTACATTGAAAGTAGATCTCTGCATGGACCTGGAGGCAGGAAATTAGTAACACCTTGCCCTGTGTCTGCTGGACTCTAAGAGTGGAACTACTACTGCCAGCCAGCTCTGGGCACTTTGCGGCCAAATTATACACAAGTGAGGTTGATTTTCGCTGTGACGATGCCTTTGTGACTTTGACAGAACAGCGACACTAACACTCAGTAACTGCAAACAAGTGTGAGGCACCTGCAGAGTTCAGGCACATTCCTTTGAGTTTTTCATCGTTTGCTAGACTTCCTAGTTCCTTCTGCCTTCCTGAGTTCCTAAAGGCTTAGGTCCAAGAAGAGTCACTGAAATAACATGAGAAGCTTCATTCTAATTTCAATGTGGGTAATCAGAGAGCATGATGTGGTTCGGTAGGGCAGGTTTTGGTATGGTTTGCAGTGCGGAATGTTTCTCAAAGGCAATCAAGAAAGTGGTAATCAGAGAATTGATTTGGTTAAGTTGTGGTTGCACATTTTAACCTTTGGCCTTCTAGAAAGAAATCAATTAGCCCTTCTCGTTTTCATGAATGCTTGATACTTCTATTCTTTGTGGCATCCTGACTCAGGGTAGCAGTACATGCCAGGTCCATCTACCTGGTTTTATTGAACTCTGGTGTTTCCAGCTTCAACTATTGATTAATTACCGATAGGCATCTCAACAATCTCTGACTCTGTGCGTGTGTGTGTGTGTGTGTGTGTGTGTGTGTGTGTGTGTGTGTGTGTCTGTGCAGATACCTGAATACATATTTACATGTGTACAAAGTAATGGGCACTCTGAGAACATAGGAATCATGCAATTTGGTTGTGGTGGTTTGAATGAGAATGGCCCCCATAAGCTCATAGATTTGAATGCTTGGTCACTAGGGAGTGGCACTGTTTGAAAGGATTAGGAGGTGTGACCTTCTTGCAGGAAGTGTGTCACTGGGATGGGATTTGAGGTTTTAAAAAGCCCATTCAAAGTTCAGAGTCTCCGTCTCTCTGCTACCTACCACTCCAGATTTAGAACTCTCAGCTACTTTATCAGCACCAGGTTGGTCTGCCATGAAGACAATGGAATAAAGCTCTGAAACTGTAACCCAGCCCCAATTACATCCTTTCCCTTCTAAGAGTTGCTGTGGTCATGGTGTTTCTTTACAGCAATAGGACAATGACCGAGACACCAGTGTTGCATTTTCACTATCTGAATCCAATCCCATCCAAGACAATAGGGAAATCACTAATTTGAAGAACATAGATCCGCCACTGTCTGGACCACTTTGGGATGTCTGATGTTTTAATTAAATAACAGCAGAGCTGGCTAGGGAATCAGAGCTACTTAGAACCTGAACCATTCTGATGAGCCCCATATTGACTTAATGAGGTTTTTCTATTTGTTTCCCTAAAGGATAGAATCAAGTGGAAAAGGATTGTTCATGCCCAGCATAGCTTATCTGCTCCTCATTCCAATTTCCAGTTACCTCTCCTAAAATATGATCCAAAATTATCTATGTGCTGATCATATTTTTTTCCATTAGGATGACAAGGCTGTTTGCGAACAGTATCTTCATTCTGATGTCTAAAGTTCAATCTCAATAAGCTCCATAAAATTAAGCCTATGTAAAATGACAGAATTGAAGATTGGTTATTTATTTTCATAAGCCAGACCATCACCGGCTTAGGCTAAAAATCACGTATTTGTATATGCATATGTTCTGGGGATATGACTCTTCCTTTCCTTTTTAAATCGGATCACACAGTAGCCTCACTTGAAATCTTAGAGAAGTCTCTGCTTCTCTGAAAGTACAGGCTCGTCCTGTGAAATCCCAGGTCTTCCCTGGGAGCATCAGCAAGAGGATTGTTCGGCTCTCCTCTAGAGCAGCATCCCAGGCTTTCTCAAGCTACCAATGCAAAGTTGGATCCCAGAACATTTTAGTTTGTGGATAGAAATGATGTATCCTCTCACCAATAAAATAAATAAATAAATAAATAAATAAATAAATAAATAAATAAATAAATAAATGGTCTGTTTGCTTTGAAGTTATTGGTGGTAAATTTCTTCCTGTAGTAGCAAGTATTTCTCCAAGTAGGTTCTAAATTCTCTATGCATTCCTATAAATAAAATTTTAAATTATGGTTACAGGTGTAAAATTTTATGCAAAACTCAATGGAGCCAGGCATGGTGTCCCATGCTTTTAATCCCAGCACTTGGAGGCAGAGACAGGTGGATCTCTGAGTTTGCAGCCTGCCTGATCTGCAAAGCAAGTCCCAGGGCAGCCAGGGCTGTACAAAGAAGCCCTGGCTGGAAAAAACAAACAAACAAACAAACAAACAAACAAAAAACCCTTAGTGGGATGTCTAGCTGGCATATTGTCTTCCTTCTGATTCCAATGTAACACATTCCTGTGAACAAACATCTATGAAAAAAATGCAGATCATATTATCCCACCAATATTATCTACATTGGTGAGGCAGTGGCATGTTTTGAGTCTTTACCATATTATCAAAGAGCTAAGATGGAAAGAAATACAAGGATTCATGCATTATTTCTGTAGGATCTGTCATCTGCCCCTTTCTTTCCTTGTCCTTAGTTTCAATGACAACATTTCCTTCGTGTACAATTCCTGGCATCCTTTGAGTCCACATCCAGACTGAGCCCAGCCCGCTCATGGCCTTTGTGAGTTGGAAAGGAATAAAGTGTCCCTGCACTTCTCTCTAGCACACCACTGAAAATGGCCTTTGCCAGTCTGTAATTTATTGTGCCTTAGTTTGGGGTCAATACTGACAAAGCAAGAGATGTTCAGGGGACTGACTACTACCAGGGCGGACTTGGTGTGTAGAAGTACTGATTTTCATTCTGCCTTTTGTTTTTTTTTTTCTCTCCTGGCAGTCTGGGGAAAGCTCAAGCCCACGCCAATTGAAATGTCACGTTTTTGATTGTGACATTTATCTTCTTTTTAATGTGGAATGTGTAATAACTGAAGAGCACAGGGACTGTTAGTAAAACACACCAATGGGCATCCAAATACATTCACTGTTAAAGCATGAGATGTTTAGCTCACATTTCCCACATATCAGAAACCCCGCCATTCCTTGTCTTATGTTGGACCCTTTTTTCCTCACTGTAATACTAGACAAACATCCATAGCAGCTAGCGGTCCTCTTCCATTTACCTTCCCATGATAAAATGCAAATATAATGAAGACCATAAAGCCACTCTGATATTGAATAACACTCTCCCAATCCAGGGCTTTCCTCAAAGATGGGGTTTTAAATATTAACTTTTCACTTCAATGTTATAGGTTTTATAAATAGTTTAATTTCAGGGCTAAGATAACAAAATAATAATAATAATAATAATAATAATAAGGTGCCTATTGATTAATCATATTCTTATCTTCATCTTAAAATTTCTGTTAGGGGATCCTTTACAATATCTTAATTTTTGTTAGGATCTTATATTTATTTGTTAATAAACAAACCCTTATCTTTATATATGTATCTAAAGACTATGCTTTTTTATAATGTACACATATAATAGACTATATTTTATGTTATTGAAAAATCTATAAATGTATTTCATGTAACTATGCACCTGCATTGAGAGGAATATACCTTAGTTTAATCAGTCTCCTACTGGTGGACACTAAGGATTTTGTTTTAATATTCTTTTATTTTATGTGACAAATTATGTGCCTACTTTGAAGTGGGAATAAAGACTTGGGATCTTAAGACGGGATTTCATCTTGGATTATATGACCTAGGCTAGGCACAGTGCTGCTTAAACATGGAAGAAGGCAGAATCTCGAGGGAGGAAAATTTGCTATAGGAAACATTTGGCCCTCTGTTGCTGTCTTTAAACTTGCAAGAATTGAGTATAAAACAAAGACTACATCAGCCTACAGGAAGTGGGAATGACCCACAGCTGAAAACAGTAATAACAATAACAAAAAACACCCTCAAACCAAACCAAAACTTGAATTCTGTCAGCAACCTGGATGGGTGAGAAAATGGACCTTCATTCTTTACCTCAAAACCCTGGGTTCTCTCCTAGAGCCTCCAGGGGGGAGGGTGGTTCTGGAAAACATGGACTTTTACCCAATGAGACCTTTGCTGGACTTTAGTCTATGATAAGAAATAGATTAATATCTAACTGTATTGTTTCGGCCGTTTGTTATAGCAGCATAAAAACAACAAGAGACCTCATACAGGGTCAGAACTGCCGTAAGTCTACTCGACAACTGATGAGATCGCTTCTCCACACTGCTGCAGTCAAGAGCATGTGGCATGATTCTGAGGTTATGGGGAGAAAGAATGTACGGTGTGATTTCAAATTCCAGTTTTCTTGTGACTGAGGTTAAACTCTCCATTTGTGTTTATTCGTCATAATAACATGTCTGCCCATTTTAATATGTGTTTTTTAATGTGTTTATCTACAGTTATAACATGTCTGCCCATGTTTGTTTCCTCTCTTTTCTATTGGACGTTGCTGCTTCCTCACTAAATTCTAAGGGGCTCTTTAGGTATCAGATGAAGGCTTGACGGGAGAGAGAGGAATGGGGACTGTTTTTCTCTGGATTATTTTGTGTTCCTCGTGAATTTAAACACCATTACTTCATTACTTTCTGTAGTCTGAAACATTCCTCTTGTGGCCCCTTAGTAATGCTTCAAATCCAGGAGTAGCTCTCAGTTTTAGGGTTGGTTTTATTATAGAAAAGGGGTTGCATTCCAGTGCTGCCGGTATAGCAAGGAGGGCATTTTGTAGCATACCCTTCATTTGAAAGCTATGTGTTTAGACTAAAAGCTGCCTGAGAACCAAACCAAGACCAGGAGGCATTTCCTCTCCACAGAGGGATAGACATCATTATTCGCACTGAAATGCCGAAGGCTTTTTCTCTTTGGTGACACCCACCAGCCCAGGTTATAATTACCGTGTTAAATCATGGCTCTTCCCTGCCATAGGCACAACAAGGCTCCCTGGCTTGGGAGACAGATTTGTGTTCACAACCAGAGTCTGTTCCTTTTTAATTCAGACCAGGTTTGCTGAGAGCGAGGCATGGGGGCGGGAAAGAAAAACTGTTATAATTAGAACATCGTAAGAAGGAACGATAAACACTGAAATGAGAAGGGGGGGGGGGGTGATCAGCATTCGGCCTGAAACAGAGGCTCGGGGTTTAGAGGCTGGCATTTCTGACAAGGATATCAGTATTGGGTTCATTAACTGCCCTTACTGCTTTCAGAATATTTTAAATGTGGCAATTTACATTAAAATGGATTTAGTGACCCCGTCTTCTCATTACTGTCAGTTTACATTTGGGTTCATAAACTATAATTGTAAATAAAATATGCTTTTCATTACATTGTCTATTTAGTAGACGATGGTAGGAAATTAGAGGCATAATCATGATTTAAATTATTAATTCAGTGATATTTTTCAGGTGCCATATGTATGCACTTCACTGCGCATAATGAGTCTGCAGAGCGGTTAAATGAGGGCTAGGTTTCTGTGCTCTGTCTCTGGCTCACCCACCTCATCATGCTTCGTGTTTGTTTCTTGACCTCTTCATAGTGGGGTATGCTAAAGGGGCTTTTTCCCCCCCAAGCAGTCAGCATGCTATTATCTGTGCTATTATTTTTATAGTATTCCTCCTATTGAGTTCAGAGGATCCCCCATTTAATATCCCTTTTCTATCTCCATGTGCTGCATGTATTGAGAAATAATGAGTAAGGAAGAGTAGGGGCTCACAATATCAGCCGAACTTTGCACAGATTAAGCTGGCAATGAAAGGCAGCAGAATTTTGGCTGGAATGCAGCAATCAGAAGAGCACTGGCCCAGCATGCAGGAGATCATGGAGTTGATCCAGAGCATCACATAAAACCAAGTGTGGTGTGGGGTTGCGTGCCTGTAATCCCAGTGCTCAGGAGGTCGAGACAGAAGGGAAGAGTTTAAGGATATCGTCAATTCCATAGTGAGTGCAAGCTCTCCTGTGCTACAGATCTTGTATAAAAAAAAAAAAGAAAAGAAAAGAAAAAGAAAAAAGAAAAAGGCAAATACAGATTTATGAGATTTCTGATCTGGCATCATCATAGACAGTTGATTTTCTTTTCCTAGTGGATAAAATAGTGGACATCTGCATATATTAGGTCTCAGGTCCCAACTGTTGGAATATGGGAGTGTTATTTTATCTGACATAGTGTTTGGAAATGTGAAAAGATTTCATAAAAGGAAAGAGAGAGAGAAAGAGAGCAGTCATGTGGGTTCTAGGAATCAAACCCAGGTCCTCTTCATTTAACAGTAAATGATCTTCATGGCTAAGCCATCTCTCCAGCCCATGTCTAACCATGGTTTCCACACACACACACACACACACACACACACACACACACACACACACGCATGAGAACATCTCACGATATTCTTTCTTTTCACTACAATTTTATTTGCAAATATACAATGAAATGAACTAGGACAATTGCTCATGATTTCTGAGTGTTACTGGAGAGGGAATAATTCTCTTGAGTCACCAGAGTTTGCCCTGTGGTTCTAAAACTTAAAAAAAAGACTAGGAAAGAAAGCATCTCTATCCTTTCACTCCGTGGCAAGTGTCACTGCTTGTGTAGACTCTGAAAGCCACAGAACCTGCAACATAATTTACTTCTCTCTTGCAAGTGTACATTTGATCTCCTTTTAAGTGGATATCATCGGTTTATTCCTTCAATGTTGGTTGACTCGTGAATAAACAAGTAAACTTGAATCCAGTGGGTTACCAAGAAGCTCCTGGGAGTCAGTTTCACAGCCGGCCTACTGGTCAAATACGTGAAAATATATTTTGAAAAGCTTTCACTTGATAAGGTTAGCCATCATTTCCTAGAATTTAGTGCTTTCAAACACTGAATGTCTTTTTGGTATAATTTTACTCAGAGAATTGCTTAACTTTTTATTCAGAAGAAGTAAGTAATTTAAGTGAGTCTGCTTTAACAAAAATATTTTTTAAAAGATACTTTGGAAGTTACAGAAGAGGCAAGAAACATTTTTTGAAGAAAATCATAGAATTCCTACTGGATGAATTGTTATACCATATTCATGGAGAAGGACACTCAAGTTTTGAAAAATAATGTCTCTTCCCCATAACTTATTTTATTTTATTTAATTGCCTCTTATTTTAGTGTGTGCTTTCTTCTGTGAAATAGGGAAATAATACCTCCCCCTGCCTCCCGCAATGTCCTGGCATTTTATGGAAGTATACAATGTTTCCTAAGTAGTTCAGTCATTTCTGAGGAAGACCGTCATAGAGGCACTGGACTTACCGAATATGATGATGTATTATAAAGCAGTAGTAAGTAAAATATTGTGGCATTTGTTCAGTGCTTGACAAATAGACCATTGGAAGTAACGGTCCAGAAAAGACCAATTCATGTGGGTGTCTACTGCACAGTGGAAGATGGGTTGGGAGCCAGGGAAGAATAAAAGGGCTTTGAAGCAAATAGTTCCTGAATAGATGGCTGACTGTGAAAACACAGTTAGAACACTCCCCACTAATGCATTGGTTGTGGGAACTGACTCTTCTCTTTTGAAAAAATTTGGAACAAGCAGCTCCTCTTTCAATTTGTTTCATTAATAATTGATGTTTGTTATGCTATGAAGCCCAATTCATATTTCTTTCACTTCCTTTATCAGATCCGTTCTCTTCTGTGTGTTGCATTATATGACTTTCTGGGAAGTCAAAGCAGTTATTTTTATTTTTATTTATTTATTTTGTCATTTAACTTACAGTAATTGTTTTATAAATGGCATTTTAGATTTTCATGTTGGTAAACATCCTTTATGGCTTCTAAGTTTTGTATTTTATTAAGAAAAAAGTACTTTTAATTATAGAATTATAGCCATGATTTTTTTTAATTTTTATGTGATTTCATTGTTGTCTTTATATTGACAGTCCATCTGAAGTCTATTTAGTATAAGAACAAAATATTCTTTCTGAAATGTCCTTATATAGTTCTTACATTTTTTCCTCAGCTTATTTCCAAAGTAATATATCTTGCTCAAAGTACCATGTACACCAAAAAATTTAGAATTTTGGTTGACATCTTTATTAAAATTCTGATAAACTTCAAAAGTATGAATAATGTTCAATGTGTGATTGAAAAGAATTCATTTTCTTGGTTACTAAAAATTTTACTCACAAAAGTGACCCCCAAAGTTTGAGTATGTAGATCAGTGGTAGAATGCTTGTCCAGCATGTGTGACCCTCAGCTCTATCCACAGTATAAGAAGGGATGGGCGCTCCTAATTACACCAGTGGGAGATGGGGGAGATCACTTATGTCATTTAGAGCTCCCAAGTTTAGAATAAAGGATTTCTCTATGGACAAGAGAGAATAAGGTATGTGAGAGGAGAGAGAGAGAGAAAGAGAGAGAGAGAGAGAGAGAGAGAGAGAGAGAGAGAGAGAGAGAGAGAGAGAGAGAGAGAACTAGCTGAGATTGGCTGGTCTTTAGAGACCTCAAAGCCCACCCCCAGTGATAGACCTCCCCCTATAAGGTCATACCTCCTACTCCTTCTTAAATAATTCTACCAACTGGGACCAAGTATTCAAATATTTGAGCCTGTGGGGGCTGTTATCATTCAAAGCACCACAATCCAAAGCCTATACATTCAGGTTATCATCATCATCATCATTATTATTAATATTATACTTACTATCATATGTAAGAAACTGTAAACATTTCCATGTTAAAGGTGGTAACTCAATAGGTACTTACTCTATGCCACAAATGCACAAGCAACCTCTTCTGTGAGCCGTGTATTTGTATGTTAGTATCTATAATGTGTCAACGTATTAACTGTTAAAATAAACTGGCATGATAATTGATATAGAACAAGTTTTTATTGAAATGGTTTAGTAAAAACATATAGCAAGTAATAGAGATGCACACTTAGTTGATGGTAGTTTGAAAATGGTTTGAGAAAGAGAAGTATGTTCCATGATACTCCATCGCTTATGGGTGGTTGTAAAATTCATATAAAACCCAGGCATTGCTGAGTGTGGTATGGATCAGTCAATGGAGTGGAAATTCTACATGATTGTAAAAATGCTTACAGACCCCCGGTCTACAGCACTCTAGAAATGCCTGACTGTGGTTTCACTGTAGGGAAAGATGCTGCCACACATTTGTAGATTAGAAACATATGGCTCTCATTTTCCAGCTAGTGAGACTAAAGAGTTAATTGCATATCCATGTCAGTCATCATCAGTCAGTCAACCAGGCAACTAATACCTTTAGGGGTCATGAATCTTAAAGGACTGAACTTGATGGGAAGCTGACAGTCCAAGGACTCGTACCCACACAACAGGTTGTATGAAGTAAGCATCTCTTGCTTCTGCAGCTGCTCCAGGGGATGCTTAGTTCCTGGGTGTTCCTGGGTCCACAATTGCAGTCTTCTTGGAAGGCAGTAGAGATGATGCTCACACACTTGCTTTTCTGCTAGTGACTGTCAGGGCATTTCACACAGGATCACAGTGTGAATGAGGACACACAGACTGAGGCCCAAAAGAGACTTCAGCATTTACCTAAGCTAACCCTACGTCTAAACAAATCAGATCATGAGACTGGGTTAGTAGCAAAGTTTTCCCTCAGAACCCACATTGCTGACTCATAAACTACCCTTTTGTTTATGCCATAGTATGTAACTTTATATTTATTTCAAGACTTTGTATGTCTGATGAGACTGAGTACTAATTTTGCCTACAAAAATGAATGCAGCAATCAGGAAGTTTAAAAGAAATCCCATGGAGTGGATCTTTAAAGTTTTGCTCACAGAAACACTCCACGTATGTCAAAAGCATTGGTGGACTTGAGAAGATTCTTTTAAAAATACATAGTCAAAGGGTAACCAAAAAATTGTAAAGAATTTCATGCAACACCTTCTTCTAAAATGTTTAAAAATACTTTTATTCCCTCTCTTTTTTAAACTTTATTTTATATGCATTGGTATGAAGGTGTCAGATCTCCTGTAGCTGGAGTTGCAAAGAGTTGTGAGCTGCCATGTGGGTGCTGGGAATTGAACCCAGGTCCTCTAGAAGAGCTTAAATGCTAAGCCATCTCCCTACCCCCTGCCTTTATTGGCTCTTAATCAAGGATCAGCATCACCTGGAAAGCTTTAAGAGGTACCAGGCTGTGTGTGCATGCTTGCAACGGCTCTCCATATGATTTCAATACACAATTTGTATCAACAATGTGCAAAACCCTTCTCTTTTTACAAACACTGGAGAGAAAAAACCAAACTGACGGCATCCATAGTTTAGACAAGCATCACACTGCTCTCTTCTGCCAGATGCTCTGAGACTACAAACATCTTTACAACCACACTGTACACACAGGCCAAGTTGTGTCCAGATGCTGATTCATAATGCAGGCATATTTTAGTCTGAAGTTTAGATTGGAGCTGGAAAAAGTAGAGAAAGGAAAAAACATCCCATGGAAAATTCTAAGGCCAGAAATTCCCAGTACTTCCCCACTCACCATCAAATCCTCTGCCAAACCTCTTTCTGAGGAACCACATTGGCTGCCTTAAGTCCCATATCCTTGGCCTCCACTTGATATAGGGAGAAGAGTGAGGTCAAGACCCTTGTAGGAGAGGAAAGACAGGACCAGAATGTACAAAACTTTTACCAAGTGAGGTGTCAACCCTTGAAGATATCAGAGCTGCTGAAAACGATGAAGAAAAAATTTGACCCTCAGAAAATTAAAATGGCAGTTGAAACGTGGTGAATGTGACCGGTCCACAACCAGTAAGAGCAAGACTTCAAAATTTCCTTTCTGCAAATCTTGAGATTATTATTTCAACATAGGACAGGTTGCAAAGAGGTTTCTGGTACACACACACACACACACACACACACACACACACACACACACACACACACACTTTAACGTAGATCTAAGCATATTTAAAGAGAGAAGCTGTTTCCAATTTAGTCTGAAACGGTAAGCCAGCTACCAATAGAGCTAAGAGTTGTGCGTTAAAAGGGTCATTGTGGAAAGCTACCATTGGCGCCATAACCATCTTCACACAGTTTCGTTCTCTCCCTTGGTGCTTTATTTACAGGGATAGAGTTCTCTTGCTTAGTGGAACAGAGAAAAAACAAAAAACAAAAACAAAAACAAAAAACAAAAACAAGAAAATGCAGCCATTTCATGGCATCCATGTTTTCATACCAGAGACTGGATGTCTGGTAGCTTTCAACACCTTTTATTCCAACAAGAAAGCATAACTGTAGGAGAACTCAACCCAGCCCTGATGTTTGTTCTGGGTGGCACGTCTTCCTATCGGAGAGAATGCAGGAGTTCACTGTTTTGTGTTGGGTTTCTCTTTTAACTGCCTAGCCTTTCACTGACATCATTCCTAACCCCGAGACAGGACCTCACTTCCCAGGGCTGTCTGGCAATGAAGCCAGGGTCATTGTCTATCTCCAGGCACTGCTGTCATCAATGACTCCTGTTTCACACACATGACAAGGCAAGAAGTAAGATATTTTCCAAGTGTGCACACAGGCCAAAGCTACCTTTATCAACAGGGAAACCGAAGAGTCATCAGGAACCAGCCAGACTCCCTACTAGATAACTGGTTTGGCTACCTCTGAGATCACACCGCCCTTCAGCACACACTGCTGCTTTGCATTCAACTTTGTTTAGTTCTTTGATACTCAAAACAGTGGAAAAAGCCAGTACTCACTGAGACAGATTATAGGCATCCACTAGCAATTCACAAATGCTTTCTGTCTTCACAGTGACTTGGATTTCATGAAGACAGGGTATTTTAGTCTGTTCTCTGCAGCTATAGTAGAGTACAAAAGGCTGGGTAATTTACAAAGTCTGTCTGTCACAGTTCTAGATCCTGGGAAATCTCAAGGGACTGGCATTCAGCAAGGACTACTTTGCTACTTGAGATTGTGGTAGAGGGCATCAGATGGGGAGAAGACAGAATATGAGTTAGTGAGTTTTTGTAACAAAGTCATGGCCTTCCCACTCCAAGACCAGGGTACCAGTCCGTGGTAGAGGCTCCATGACCCAATCACCATGTAAATATCTCACCTTGAAGCATGGCTGAACACCCCTAATCAGAAAGAAACTAGAGACGCTCCCAAATAAAAACTTGATCAGTGCCAACACGACACCTTGAGTGGAAATTCCCACACCTGACTCCCTAGGTCAGGTCACAAATCAAAACACAGACACCCTGGAAGAACTGCCCAAAATCACTTTCAGGTTTTATATGTATGGCACATATAAAATTTAAATGAGTTTTTCATTAAGATTTGGGTCACATTCCCAGGGTATCTCATTATGTATATGAAATATCAAAAGAAAAACGAAGTAATAAGTAATCTGAAATACTTCCGGCCCCAAGCATTTTGGAAAAGGGACACTCAACTTGAACCATCAGAATTCAATTTCAACATGGGCATTTGATAAAAATCTTAGAGACAGTCATTAACAGTTTTAAAAATCAAAAAGAAATAGGTTGGGGGCGATATTTATAGATCTTCATGAGAATAGTCTTCTGGTGTCACTATATTTCTTTCTGAGTTTGGCGAGAACTTAATTACTGATTGGAGTAAAAAAAAAATTAGAATTAGATTTTTTTCATCTGCTGAGAAGGAGCCATTGTGTCCCTCCAGGGAGAAGAGTGATTTCACAAGGGGAAGTGGCATCCTGGATGAAGTCATTGTTTAGCTAGAAGGCCTTAAGTGGCTCCAAACAAATAGGCTGAGAATGTTACAGGCCTGCAGAAATGACTCCTTTTTCCAGGGTCCGCGCCACAGATGTTTTTCTTCATGGGAAAAGAACATCTCCACTCCTCAGTATTCTCAAAATCCTTTTCCACACTGAAAAAAATAAATAAATAAACAAGACATTCCAAAGCCCCTTTGTCCTCTATGACCACGAAGAACATGTTCCTGAGTAAAATAAGGATACAAGAAGGCAGGGGGGTTTCTGGGAAGTGACAGTTTTAAATGGTCCCTCAAGTGACTTTGTGGAGACATGGGGAGGAAGGAAGACTTATCTACCTCCCAAGAACATTTGTTACTATCGGTGCTCCGGGCACGTTTTCTAGGTTGAGTCTCATTTCTCCATCCTTTATGTGCTCCACCCTGTTTCCCACGCCACTGGGCACAGCTGGTTTATTCCGTGTAGTTATTATTAGCCTGGATTCTCTCTCTCTCCGTGTTCTCTGTCAAATTCCTCCCTGGAATCCCTGATAGAATGTCTCTGTTCTAGAAAGGAAAGGAAAGAAAAGGATTTCTTCTGGAACTTACTTCTCCTTAATGTCTTAACCTCCCAGTCTCCATCCTATCCTGTCTGGGGAAAGAAGTGTCAGAGAGAGTGAACTATGAGGTTTTGAATCTTTCTCTCTCTCTCTCTCTCTCCTTTACTCTTTCCGGGGGTGGGGTGTTGGGGGAGCAGTCTGAACTGGAATGAGTGGCAGCTTACGTCTGAGCTGCCACTGGTGGCTCTTTCATTGGTCAGTGAGGTAAATCATTTCAGACAGTCTTCAAGCAGCAGAAAAGTAATGCTCACCTCTCCCCTTCCCTTTCTTGATTTCTTCTACTCTGTGTTTTGTTGATATTTTTAATTCATTTTTTATTTTTATTATTTTTTTTGTAAGAGGAAGAAAATTAGTAGTATGGGACCACGTTGCTGGAAATAGAAAAGCGCGTTTTTTCACGTTTATGTGGGTACTTCCTTTCAATATCTCATTATCCTAAGGGGCAGTTGGTATTTAAGTAGCAATGAAGGACTCCCACCTTACATTTGTGTTTTAAAGTAGATTGGAACGAAGTAGGCTATATTAAATAACACAAGATACCTGGTGGTACTTGAGGTGGCCTTGGAGTGTTTTTTTGAGATGTGGCCTCACCTGAGATGCTAACTTCCTAAAAAACTTGCTTTAGTTTGAGTACTCTATTCAGCCAAATTAGCTAGCTACCTGCATGCTTCATGGGGAAAATATAGCGCTGCATTTTATCATTGCAGGCTCAAAGGAGAGGAGATTTTATTTCCATGGCTCCATGTAGAGTCCTTCATCAATTTTCCTTTCATCTTTGCTAAGCATCCACACCTTTAGAAGCATGCTTTTCAACCCCAATCCTCTGCTAGAATTATCTGGATAGACTGTAAAACACTCCAATATTGTAGCTCTTCCACAGAACACAGAATCAGAAAATCTTGGGATTGAACCCAGGGCTAAGTTTTTAATTTTTTTTTATTTTTAAAAGTCTTTCCGATGACATCAGCATGCCTCCCTGGGAGAACTACCGATTTGGAAAAGTGGTTTCTCAGGTGATCATCTTCAAAGGCTCGCCAGTGTGAGATCTGATCTTACAGTCAAAGCCGTTCTGATAGCGTATTGTGTGTGTGTTGTGTGTGTATGATGTATGTGTATATGTGTGTACATGTATGTATATGTGTGTATGTGTGTGTGTGTGTGTGTGTGTGTGTGTGTGTGTGTGTGTGTGTGAATCCTGGTGCTCTCTTTTTGTTTCCCTGCCCTCCTTAGACTATCCTTTGAATTATAATTTGTAGTAGAATATTATTTTAAGGTGTATTACTTTTGTTTATGTTGCATTTGTTTAACTCTGTGAAGCTGTGTTACTGTGCCTGTCTAAAATACCTGATGGTCTAATAAAGAACTAACCAATAGCAAGGCAGGAGAAAGGATAGGCAGGGCTGGCAGGCAGAGAGAACATATAGAAGGAGAAACCTGAAGAGAGGAGATCTAGCAGCCAGAGAAGGTGGAGGACTCCGGGGGACAGCCACCCAACTACACAGCAAGCCACGGAGTAAGAGTCAGATTTACAGAAGTAAGAGAATGGGAAAAGCCCAGAGGCAAAAGGTAGATGGGATAATTTAAGTTAAGGAAATCTGGCAAAAAATAAGCCAAGCTAAGGCCAGGCATTCATAATTAAGAATAAGCCTCCATGTGTGATTTATTTTGGAGCTGAGTGGAGGCTTCCCTAAA
Organism: Peromyscus californicus insignis; assembly: GCF_007827085.1. Taxonomy (NCBI): domain Eukaryota; kingdom Metazoa; phylum Chordata; class Mammalia; order Rodentia; family Cricetidae; genus Peromyscus; species Peromyscus californicus. The sequence goes on from NW_026294469.1 coordinate 44,035,075, forward strand.
ACAACAACAACAACAACAACAACAAAAAAACCGACAATAATTCAATAAATAGTTATTAGCCTAGAAAGATTGATACATTGATAATAATCATACACAAACTTACTCATACATAGAAACAACAGAATTCTCTATTGCCACCAAAGAGAGATGAATCAGTTCAAGGACAACTAGGTTCCAAGGTTCTCAGAAGTGAGTTGAGTCTTGGTCTGGTGTGTCGTGACCCAGTCAGGATGCCCGGGCTGGAGCTGAGGGGCAAGATTCTCAAATAAATAGAAACCAGAACATGAAGAAGAGGGCCGATGCTGAAAAGCAGGCACCGAGGCATGGGGAGGGCAGCACGTCGCCATAACTGGCTTCTCCCATGCCCTCCTGTTTGCTTACTGACTCGTTTCCATCCAAAAGCCTGAAACGACGGCCCAGATGATCCTTTAAAAATGCAACTAATTCCTCCCCTGGAAATACTCCCAGTAGCCTCTTGTTTCACACCGATTGAAATCCAGACTCAGTCTGCAGACATCAACGGCCTGCTTAACTCCTTGCGTCCACCCCATACCGGTCTCCACATTTCCTTCTCTACACACACTGCACTCAACGACTCTGTTCTTAGCTCTGATTTTGGCTTCTTTGTTTCCGTGTGAGGGTTCTTTACCCGGACCAGAGGGACCAACCCATCCTTAACCTGTGTCTCAAAGTTGCTCTCTCTTACCAGCCTTCATTGCTCTCTCTCAGGTCCTGTGATGTTGCATTGTAGAGGTGTCCCTTTCTCAAATGGTTATGTTCATTTTGTTCCCTTTTTGCACTTAGGGTTCACCATTCACCTCTGACATCCTTTTAAGAAAATGAAGCAAAGTGTTCCTCATGGCAGAAGGAGGTAAAGATCTCACTCCAGAGACCCATGGTTCTGTGAATCACTTTGAGGAATTTAGAAAACTGCATTTGTCTTCCAGGCAGAATTAAGTCTCCATGGAGGTCTACCTGCAGAGAGTAGATTGAGTCTTAGGCCTTACGTGCTCTTCATGATGGTAAAAACGAACTTAATAGGCTTGGTTGTGGTAATGTGCATTAATGGAATACATTTTCCTGGGCCTGGGGCACAGCTCTGGAGCCTCCACAGCAAACTATAGGCTTATTGTTTCATGGGTAATAGGCAGCTTTCTAGAAAACAAAACCAATCAACCAACCAATCAAACAAACAGAAAACAGCAACACCTCCGATTTGTAATCTTTGCCATTTTGTAGTGTCTGTGGTGCCATTAACCTATGACACACTAATTCATATATTGTGAATGGTTTGCAAAATCCCTGAGATATCATGGGTTGGCCCTTCGGAGCTGCTCTAGCAAGCTCCAATATGTCCAGCTCTAGGCCACTGCTGAAGTCTGGAGGCTTCAGAGAAAATGTCCAGTGCTGTATTTCCTAACAGCGGAAAGCAGTAGTTAGTATATATGCTCTGTGTTGGCGTCTTCATGAGGAAATGGTGACTTGTCCAATCCGAAAGGAGACTATCTTGGGATATGTTAAAAATACACAGGAGGGAGAACAAGTCAGGCTGGTGGCAGTTAACTAGGTCACTGAGACTCACTTTCATCATCTGTGAGAGAAACGATTCAGGCTATCCTCCATCTCAACTAAAGAAAACAACAGTCTTGACAGCGTGTGGGATGGAAGTAACAGAATGGAGAATTCTGTTGTTCCTACGTCTGAGTGAGTTTGTGTGTGATTATTGCTAATGTATCATTCTTTCTAGGCTAATCACTGTTTACCACATCTTTTTCTTTCCTAGTTGAAATAAAATAGTTTCGGTTAAATCCGTCCTGAAACTAAATTGAGTCTTAAGTTCTTCTTCAAATGCCAAGAACACTGTTCAAGTTAATGAGAACCCAATTCTTGTCATATTTTCTCTCTCAGAGTTGGTATATTGATTTTTTCTGTACTGTTCCACAAGCTCTGTTTTCCATTCTTTGACTCCAGATTTAAGGAAAAGTTAAACACACACCCAGCAACTTAGACCAAGCGGAAATCCGAGCCATCAAACTGGAGGAGGATCAATCCCTGTCATCAGGGGTTCCGTCACAGTTTTAAGAGTTATAATTTCAGATGTTAGGCTATCACTTTTCTGGGCAAATGCTAGTGTTGAAATCTATTATTACTACCCCTCTCCCCGACTCCATCCACCAGAATATATGTCCAGCTTCCCAGAAAAATTCATGTGTGCGATATTAAGACAGGAGCCTTCAACAGTAGCCTTTAGACAGGGACCACCAAGCTCTAATAGAGTCTGCCATCCCTCCATGCCCCATTGAATCATGTTTATATGTAACTCGCATATTAAAAAAGCAACAGCCAATGTCAATGGTGCCGATATAAAAATATCTTAATAGCCAGTAACCGACTAATGAATACCACTGTAATAACAGTTTAATTTGAAGAATTCTGACAGCTGCTTGCATTGAGGAGAGTGGTTTCCAAGGAGTCCTTGTCTCACGCTGAGAGCATCCCCAGCCTGCTGATTTACAGCAGCAGTACAGAACTGTTTAATGTCACCACCTCTCAGCTGAAGTAATAATAAACAGGGATGTTATGGTTTATTTTTCTGTATGAATTGTTCGGGCTCTGTATGGTAAGTACCAACTCAATAGGGGCTAATAGCTACCATTCCCCTGGGTATTGTAACTGGTATTCAGCCCCATCCCCCTCTCTCAGAAAGGTTTATCCATCAGAATGAACGCAGTGGCTCTTGATTGCGGGACAGATTTTATTCTCTTCCACAGCTCTTGCTCATCCCGTACTGCTCAGCAAATGTAATTACTCTGGTTAAGATGTAGCTTCCCTATTATTTCTGAACTTCCCAAGATAGTTGAGAGCAGACAGCTAAGGCCTGAAATATATGGTTCTACAACCATCTTAATTATACTGTGTGACTTTGTGTTTGATAGGGAATAGCAATGTCTGGGAAGTGAGTCTAATCTCTGCAGATTCAGGACGATTGCCAAAAAGATTCATTGATTCCCCCCCCCCCTTTTTTTTTGTAGAAGTGCAATCTTTTATTGTATAAATGTCAGAAGCTTCAAATTATTAGGAAATGTGTCAAGAAGCTTAAGGTATAATAACATTCTTTAGAGAGCTTGGTTCTGAAGACAGTGCAATGAAATGTTCTAAAAGCAAACATGTCGTATGTTCTTAGGGAATAAAGCTCCGGGATTCATTTTAATTTGTCATTTTGAACAGGATGAGGCCTCCGCTGGGTCTTTTGATGTGAAAGCCTTGGGGATGATACATAGCCATTCCTCCGCCGTCCCGGAGCCTTTAGATGCACCAGATTGCAAAGACATCTGCAGTCCTAGGAAAGAAGACGCTGGTTTGGGATTTGAGGCATCGGAGCTGGACTGTGAAAAAAATCATTGGGCTTTATCCTGGTGATGAGGTCCTGAAGAGAGAATCAGGAAGAAAATGAGACCGTGTTTTGAACTGTGACTCCTAGCTCAGATGAAGCTTGTGGTCCTATAATTAAGAACTTCTTAGTATTGGGCAGTGTATTATTTCAGATGACTTTAATTACAAGTGTATTGGCTGCTTTTGTGACAATGTAACAAAATACCCTAGGGAAGGGTTTAAGGAGAGAAGAATTAGTTTTAGCCAAGGTTTCAGCCTACTGTGGCAGGAAGGATGGCACAGAGCAGTCCATCCTGACTATCTGGGGCAGAAAGGAGGGAAGCGGGAGGGAGAGAGAGACTATGTCTGAGCTTGAGAGCACTCTCCTCTTCCCACTTCTATTCTGTTGGCTCCCAGCCTATGGGTAGTACCTTCCACTCTCACAGTGCTGCTGTGTCTCCTCAGTCAGTCTTCCCTGGAAACTGCCTCCCAGACACACCCAGAGATGCCTGACTACTGTTTCCTCTGTGGTGCCGATTAAGTTGATGGGATTGATTATCAGAGGACAGACTAGAAAATCTACTCGCCATTGATTAAATAATAATGAGAATATAATGGTTTACCTCCCTGGCAAGTCCAGAAGCTGGCAGGCTTGAGAATGTGGGAATCGGAGGCCAGTGGTATCATGGGAGACTGTGTACTACTGCTCATCATCCTCAGCACTGTGCTCCACTCTGGTTGCTGGGTTCATTCCCAGGTTAGCAGTACCTTTGGCCTCACATCCATTTCCCTACCATTCCATTGTCTAGAGACCTCCAGGGAAAATCCTGAAGTTAGCACAGATCTGACTATCCTTCTTGGTCATATGCTTTAGTCACGGATCCTGATAGATGTCCCAAAGGACGTTAGGGCTATTAGAAGGACAATGAATGATAGGCAGGCAGTGAACAGTGGAGTTTCCAGAGATGGATCACTCTTCTTTCTGGAAAGAAAAAAAAAATCAAGATTTTTCTTGAGGTCAGAATATGTAGGGTCTGGTAGAAACATTTGCATACCTTGGGACTGATGTCCAAACTCAGCTGAAAACCATAGTCTTCACTACCCAAGTAACAGGCTTCCCATTCAGCTCTCACAGAACTGTCTCCACAAGCCTTCCACTATTCATCTACAATAACCCTATGTTCTGACTGAACTCATCTTATTCCATCTCCCGGCCTCAGCTCTTACAGGTTCCGCCCCATCCTTCATAACTAATCTTTCCTCTGACCAATGACATCTGCTCTAGCCCCAAACCGTTTACGTGAAGGTCGGTCACAAGGGGTCATATTAAGGAAATTGGGTGCTGAAGTGTGACTGTGGTGTGCCTCCCTGGGCATGTTCCCTGTGTTCGTGTATAAGTCACTTAGCTATGCTAAACTAAAATTGCCCTGTAACTGAGCTCAAAATTGGAATTTAATTTAAGTATTGTTGTAAGCTTTCAGTGAATTAATATATGTTAAAAAAAAAAAATAAGCCAAGGGCAGTGCCTGGTACTTGGTAAGTAGTCGGTAAGTGTTAGGTATGATTTCATGCTCCAGAGAGTCATTCTTGGGCTTTCCTATTATTTTCTTTCCCTTTATGGCCTGTTCTCACATGAGTTTACCCGTATGTTCACATATGATGGGATATTGGACCTCTTCAACCAAACACTATTTCTATACAATAAAAATATCTTGAAAGTGAGTGCCCACCAGCTCTTTCATGCAGGCTTAACATTTGCACTCTGTTCATTCAGAAAATGTTTACTGAGGATCCCTGGGTGATCTGCATTCACACTCTGTTCATTCAGAAAATATTTACTGAAGATCCCTGGGTGATCTGCAAAGTGCAGGGAATGTGGTGGTGAGTGAGACAATCTCCGATCTAGCAGAGGGAGTAAACATTGACTATTACAAGTGTGAAGAACTCCAAGGGGAAAGTATAGGTCCTGTGTACTGAAGATCCATGGGTTTATAAGTTTGGGATAAAGCGCATACTTCCTTCATTGACTAGAGGTACAGGTAAACACGGTGGTTACACAGAGTGGTGTTCTGTGTTCCGTGCATGCAGATAACAAATAGCTTAGCTCCATATAATCCCATTAGATAGACTCTGTGTGTTGACAACAACAAATACCTTATGTAAAATGCTGCTTTTTCTTTATAGTATTTCCCTATTTCTCTTTTCTTACTCACAAGTATGTTGCAAAACAATGTATTAATCGCACCTAAAGGTTGAGCATAGCAAATTCCATCGTGTTAATGTTATTTTTAAGCTCTGAGACCCAGGGAAGTGTGGAACAGACAGCAGGTTCCCTCTCTCTCCGTTGCTTTCAAACTTGGCTCCTGTCACTGTTTTGTGAGCGACACAAAAGCAGATACAGTGAACGTATTTATGATAGCAGGCATGACTACTAACACCTGTTGATATTATCCAGTTGGGCACAAAAAGACAGCACGGAGAGAACTTTAGCTGGCGTCTCCCCCTAGTAATCTTGTTGGGAGGGTTAAGTAACCAGGCTTACAAATTATGAAATTCTGCTCAGCACAGTACCAGGGACATAAAGAAACCTTAATAGCTTGATTCAGGGCTCTTGCTAATGATGTTATTTATCTCAATCTGTCTTCTAGCCCTTATCTGTTAACTCCAGTTCATCCTTGGAGATGAAGCTTAAGCATCCTCTTAAGCTCAAGGCCTCCTGTTGAAGAAGTCAGTGATCATCTTTACAAAATCCCCACTGTCCTTTGCTGAGTGAAGCTCCCCTGCTGAACTCACACATGACTTAGCAGTCTTCCTAAGCCGTGAGCCCCTCAAAACAGGTCAATAACCCATCCATTTTGTTTGTTTGAGTTTTTTTGTTTGTTCTGTTTTTGTTTTTGTTTTTGTTTTTTGAGACAGGGTTTCTCTGTGTAACAGCCCTGCGTGTCCTAGAACTTACTTTGTAGACCAGGTTGGCCTTGAACTCACAGAGCAGACCTGCCTGCCTCTTCCTCCTGGAATTAAAGTTATGCACCACCACACCCAGCTTGCCTCATCCAGTTTTGTTTATCAAGTGTCTACTGTGGTCTGCGACGCAAATGGATTCCTTAAAGGCCTGCTGAACATATGGATGGTGTCCTGTGTGTAAAACTCTGGAAAATGGAGCGTAGCGTACCACTTGATGCTGAATCACAGTCCTCTGCCTTAGCTCCTCCTCTCCTGGTTGTTTAACAAGGCCTCCTCGAAGAGCAGATGTGTATTTGTATGGCAGGGTAGGAACACAGGCCCAGTACTTATGATTCATCGTCGCAACTTCCATGAAGATAGCAGTTGACTCACTTGCTGTCACCAGAGAATGAGTCATTTAAGTGACTTCCATGCATATGAAGAATCCTGCTGATTCCAGAGTGGGAAATCCAGTGGATGATCTCAATCAGTAATCACTTAAAATGGACAAATCCCGTGACAATGAGTTCTGTGGTCAGATGCTGGATGCTTTGGTAAAGAGGCGTGGGAAGACAGGGAGGCAGAAAAGGGGAAGGTGGCAGAGAAGGGACGGAGGAGGGGAAGGGAGAGGGTGTCTTGAAAGCACAACTTCCAGGTTATGTTTTTAGACTCCCGGAAAGATTCTTGAACATTAGAATGTACATCTCTCAACTCCCTCATCTATAGAAAAGCAATAATTGTCTTGCTTGCATACAAAAGCCAACAGCTGAAGAACAAGAACAGTTTGAGATTGGATGCAGTCAGGCAAAGAGCCAGGAGAACCGAGGTGTGGTCACACATCTCCTGGTGTCACTCTGTGTAGGCAGGAAAGGAGAGCTTTGTAAAGGAGGGTCCTTGTGCTCTCCATTTTTATGTTGTGAAAACAGATCTTATAGGAGTGTGAAAGGAAACAAAACAAGTAACACATAATATGAACAAAGGAAAAATAAGACCATCGTAAGACAATTAGACAAAATTAAGTCCCCAGTATATCAAATATTATAGGCGAGAAAGGCTGTTTACTCCAGATGGCTAATTGGATTGAAGATTTGTATGAATATACATGAAAATTAGATGCAGGGGCTTAAAGTTGATGGCAACTAAACCACAGCAATCATGCAGATTTTTTAAAAGTAGGAATTCCTCAGGCATAGGTGTAGCTCAATGGGTAGACTGCTTGTACCACATGCCTGAAGCCTTGGGTTTGACCCCCAGTACCACATATTCCAGGTATTGTGACCCATACCTATACTAGAAGCAGGAGGGTCAGAAGTTCAAGTCTATTCTTAGTACATACTTTGGGGTACATGAGGACTTCTCAAGGAAGAGTGGCCAGGGGTGGATTGGGGCGGGAGATGGTCCTGTTTCATTTACAAACACTGGAAAAGGAGCGCATAGGACAGAATAAAGCAAAGCAGCACCTGTGACTCATTTATATTCTCCAGGTTCATGACTTTAATGAAAGTTAAAAACCACCCTCCCCACGTTTTGGATCCATTACAAGCTGTTTGTAGAGATGAAATTCTGATTCATTTCCTTTGTACAGGACCTCTCACTCTTCATACTAAAAAAGACATTTAAAGAAAATCTGACTTTTAACAATACAAGCGACTAAATGGAGCATGTGCTAAAACTATTCATCTTTGACAGCCTGGCTGCTTTCAGAACCACACCACAAGTAGTAAGCCAAAAACACCATTTCACACAAACAGCAAATGGGCTGCTGTGCATGCTTGCCAAGACTCTCTTGGTCCAAGCCGTTCTCCCCATCGCTGAGGCAAAGAAAAGTTCAAGGGGAAGGGAATGAGAGAAGCGAAAACATAAACCATAGTAAGTGGAGGAAAGGAAGATGTATGGGGTTAGCAAAGCTCGGACTGCCTGCATCATCATAGATACAACACGATGCAATGGCAGAGCCTGTGACCTTTTCAGTAAATTTCTGACCGCTTTCTTAGTTCTTCATGGATATGTAGCCCAATGTTAGGATCAGTCTCTGAGAAGTCACAGCAAAGCAACCAGACAGTTAATACCCCACCAAGAAGAAACCGTAACAAACCGAGGGCCTTCCGTAGAGGGCCTTCCGTATTGCCTATCAGCTCTGCCCTTAACCCTGGAAGATCAAGTTAAAACTGAGTGGCAACACTGAACTAATATTAAAATGTGGAAAGACCACTCATTCAGCAGCAGAGAAACCCAATTAAAAAGAAACATTTAGAAGAAGGGGCAAGATGTGCTGAATTTGATCGACAGGTCTCATCATCTTGAGAACTGTTATCTTTGTTGAAAGATTTGCAAAAGCATTCCTCTACTCTCCATCATGCCCAGGCACCCAGCCCTTTACTTCCTGAAATCTATAACTGTCTATTGCTAGTCTCCAGGAGTCTAAACAGCAGGTTAGTAATGAGGTGCTTGAAGGAGTCATGTGTAAATAAACCAGGCTTCAGTTAAGTCAACCGAAGTATTATCACTATTGCTGAAAAGCCTAGTCATCATATTCTCTTGACACAGAGAATCTGTAAGAGTTCTGAATGGATTTACTGAAGAAAGAGTGAATGAAATACCCTCTCCCCTCCAGGCCAAACACAATTTTTGATTAACATTCAAACAACTAGTCTATTATGAACACCCAGATGGTTTCTGGAAAAGAATTTTTTTCATTTCCTTTTGGTTACTAATCAAAAATAAAGAACTAAATTACATGGTTGGAAATGGTGCTTGCTGCCAAGCCTGTGGACCTGCTTGATCCCCAGGTCTCCTATGGTGGGAGGAGAAAGCTACCAGTTCTTCCAAGTTCTCCTCTGACCTCCACACATGTACAATGGTAAGCATGCCCACAGCATGTATACGCAGATGAATAATTGTAACTTAAAATAGTAATAATAAAAACCATAAATTATAAGACTAAATTTGTATTACCTTGAGAGAGACTCTCTGACCATTTTTAGTTCAATAAACATTCTGAGGATAGGGAATTTAGCTCGATTATTCTCAGGCAACTATTAATACTTAAATGTTAATTTGTGAATTTACTCTTATAGTTCGACTGTACAAAAGAAGACACTGGGAGACTATGGTTTCTAAGAAAACCACTTATACATTATACAGATGTTTCTCTGGAGAGCAACCCTTCTTTCCCATTTTTTTTTCCTCAGTATTTTATTATGAAAAACTTCAAACATGCATCAAAGCTGAGAGATTACCACAGCAAACATCTGTGTGCCCATCACCCTTCTACGGTAACCCTTCATTCTACTTGTTTTATCCTCTCTCCATCTGTCTAGCCATCCCTCTAGACAACCATCAAGCCATCTTAGTTTTCCGATGCATTTGAAACTACATTGCAGATGTCAGGGCGTTTTCCCCTAAGCACTTCATCATGCCTGTTATGAGCTGGAGATCAGTGTTCATTTACAATATCAATCTGAGGATGTAAAATAGACACAACCTGAAAGGCAAGTATCTTCAATGCATCGTCTGTGTTTGTGAAAGCATACCTCTCTGCATTATGAGAACTCTTAGTGCTAGCTTTAGGTCTTCAGTCTTTCCCAGAGGCCTCTCTGATAAAGGCTTGGAGGCCAGCAATATTGAACAACTGTGGGAATGTTAGAGTTAAGTTAAGTTAGAGAGAGGTCTTCAGATGATTGGAGAGAAGTCTTTGAAAGGGGTAGCAGTATCAGCTTCTCCTTCTTCCTTCTCATTCTGGCAGGAAATGAGTGGCTTTATTCTACTACACCATCCACCATGATATGATGCTCTGCCTTGCCAAAGGCTGAACAGCAACAGGACCAGCCAATCACGGACCAACAAACCATGGACCAACCAATCAGGAACCTTTGAAATTCTGAGTCAAAATAAATATTTTCTCTGTACTAGTTGACTATCTCAGGTATCTGTACAGTACCAGAAAGCTAGCAAACCTCACAGTGTATCAGAGAAGGCATCATTCTAGAATTTTCCCAGATACTACCTGTCCTCAGTCCTCCAGCAAGAACTGTTCTTATTTTTGTCCCCAACACAGATTAAATGTCTCTGAACCATTCTATACTAGAATGGTATAGTGTATATTCTTATATCTTTTAATCATCATATTTCTGGGTGCATTGGTGGTCTGCTTTTTTTAGTTCACAGCAATACTCTGGTGTTCTCTTATGTTTATACCACAGTTTGCTCATTAGTTTTCCTATTTTTGGACACCAGTGTTATTTCTACTTTTTGACTGCTGTAGATAATGTTGTTTTGAACATATCTATAGAAGACTTAAGGCTCTGCATTTTGATATGATTTTGTTTCATTTATTTATTTATGAGTTAGAGTCTCATGTAGCTCATGCTGGCCTTCAACTTCCAATGTAGCTAAGGATGAATTTGAAGATCAGATCCTCCTGCCTCTGCTTCCCAGCTCTGAGCTGCCACAGCATGCACCAAGCAACTGCGACACCAAGTATTTTATATGTACTTAAGTCACTCTTTACAAAACCCCGAGTCTGTTGCGTTTGGATGAAGGGCTGTATACCTCGGAGACTTACTAAGGAAGTCTCAATTTCCAGATCTTTTGGAGTTGAATAAATTCTAGGGAAAACTATTCTTTTCCCATTGAGGACACATGGGGAGAATTTTAAAAAAGGAAGTAGTGACCTTGGGCATATTCTTGAAGTGTGAATACACAATTTTCTCCAACTAACTTATATGTAAAATATCAGTTTGCAATTCTAGAAGGAAAAAAAAATCAAAGCATTACTGAGTGTTTTTTCCACTTCTCCCATAAAGACTGACTGTGGCTTAAAATAGCCTGGAATTGTTAGTGCTGTAAATCTTTCTGAAGGAGATGCCAGAGCTGTTCTTCCTGCTCTGCGAAAGAAATGCGTATCATAGATCTCGTTTGAAAGCGACGCCATTTCAAACTCTATCAATAGTAGACTATTACTAATGCCCAGGGATAAAATGAATTGTGGATTTTTTTAAACGTTTCTCTAAATAGCCGCCAAATGTGTTGAAATAAAACTTGCTGGTATAGATAAGGAATTCCAAATATCCCTTTGAATAGTTGAAGCATTGACTTCTATAAAACTCTGCAGGGGGAAAAAAAAACGTGCAAAGACAATGAATATTTCTTCAAAATAATTGGAAAGAAGTAATTACGTATGGTCGTATGTTGCTGAATAGGCAGTTTAGTTGGGGAGGAGGCAACAGAAAACTTCCTTTTCAAGTAGCTTCATGTTAGTGTAATAGGAAACTGATCACAGTGGCTAGCAAGGTTACCAAATAAAGATGTCTGGGTGGGACTTGTGGGGGTTAAGGTGAGAACTATGCCCCAGAGGTTCATGTGTTTTAACTCTTGGTCTCCATTTGGTGGCGCTGTTTATGAAGGTCACGGAACCTTTAAGAAGTGAAGCTTTGCTGGAGGACGTATACACTGGGGATTTGCTTTTGAGTTGTTATTATTATTGTCATTATTTGTTTGTTTGTTTGTTTTTAAAGACAGAGTCTCTCTGACTGCCTTGGAACTCACTATGTAGGCAAGGCTGGCCTAGAACTCACAGAGACTTGTCTCTGCCTCCTAAGCTCTGGGACGAAAGGCTTGCACCACAGCACCCGGCCTTAGGGCTTTGAAGTTCTGTGTTCTGGCCCTACTTCCTGTTTTCTGCTTCCTGTTTGGGGATGAAATGTGATCACCCAGCGCTGCCTCTGCTCTCATGGTATTCCTGCTTCCTGCCATCTCTTCCTTTGCCTGAGAGACTTAGCCCCCTGGAACTGTGAGCCAAATAATCTTTTCTGCTGTATGTTCCTTGTCAGGGTATTTTATTATAGAAACAGAAAAGAAAAGAAGACACTGTCATGATTCGAATGAGGAATGTCCCCAGAGGCTCATGTATCAGAGCACTTGATCCCAGTTGGTGGTGCTGTTGGGGGAGGCTGTGGAACCTTTAGGAGGCTTGCTGGAAGAAGTATGCCCCTGGGGGTGGGTTTGGGGGTTTATAGCCTCAACCTACTTCCTGCTCATGCTCTCTACTTCCTGTGTGGGGATAAAATATATCAGCTAGCGTCCTGCTCCTGTGATGTGCTTCCTGCTACCTTGCCATCTCTGCCATTATTGATTTTAGCCCTCTGGAAGCACTAGCCAAAAATAAATAAATAAATAAACTCTTTCTTCTGTAAGCAGCTTTGGTCATGGCATTTTATCACAGCAACAGACAAGTAACTAATACAGCATGTAAAAATTTCTTTCCTGGAAAGTTACCATTCTAAGAACCCACAGTTCAAAGTCTTGTATACATGTTATAGAATGATTATCCTTATATCCTGAAAGACTTTTGGCAATAAAATATATACCCAGGGAACATATATTGACTCCATCTCATCATCCTTCCCTTCCATCTTTATTAATTCAAATCTGTGCTCTGATTCTAGGACCTATTGTTTCTCAGATAAACATTTTAAGCTGTTTCAAACAGAAGGATATAAAATGTTTTATTAGACTGATAGGAAAAACACTAATACACGGGGCCTATAGAGTAATAAAACTCACTAATTCAACTGAAGTATCAAAGCACATTGGCATGACAGTTGTGGCAAATTTTTCCAATTCTTCCTTTGAACCTGTTTCATTTCCATGGCTGGAATGGCAAAGAGGAAGGGGCAATGTTTCCTTAGCTGTCTGGGTCAGGAGAGCCATCTGGCACTCATTGTAACCACCATGTGGGAACCAATAAACCCTGCACTAATGTTCCAATCTAGTCACTAATCGCAATAATCAGAACATCTGGTTAGGATTTCCCTTTGCTGGGGTGTCCCCAAAGATTTTATTAGGCCTCAATTTCCCTTTAGATCTATCTTGACTATCAACATTAGTTCGCTTTTCCCTTCCGTCTGTCTAGCTTGAACCAGGCATAACATTTTGTATCTGCTTGTAGCCCAAGAAATCCGTATTTCAAAACTCTTTCAGCATACATAGGAAGCATACCATTAATCTAAGAAGAGACGTCAGTTCCTACTGTTATGCCAGTAATCTTCATGCCTGTCCTCAACCATTTGACCTAACCTCTGACCTCTTTTTGTCCAGACTGTTACCAGAGAACTGGAAAAAAATCCACTTCCGGTGAGGTGACCTAAGGTTAGGGCCACTTTCCCTGGAGCACCTTCCCAGCTAAAGAACAAAATGGAAACCGGAGATGAGAGGCATTTTCAGTGGAATAATCCCTGCAAGGAGGAACAAAGAGAGCAGCTAGGAAAAGATCAGTGAGCCATGATTTGTAAATGACAAGTCATCGTTATCCACTGTAAATGTAAGTTCTCAGGGGAACCTTCCACTGGTGTCGCCGGGTCTGAAAAGTTGAATGATTGATTAGATCTTGGTGATTGTGGAACTCTAAATACAGGTCTAGGTTACCTTGGGCTGTTTTTGCTCCCTTTAATAGTCCATCACTGCCCACCTTGTGTTTGCTCTAACATCCTCTTGACTACCAAATAAAATCCTTAGAATGTATCAGCAGACTGCTAACTGCAATTAAATCAAAAGCCAAGAGTGTTATTACATAGGCTCTAAGACCCACAGGGGAGTTTTCCCTGCTTCCCTGTATTCCGTCTACCTGTGATTACCAGCAATGTATTTGGTAAATGCCATGATCTGTGACTTTCTTTGTTCTGTAGCTGATAAAATCTCGTATAACCATTTTCGTGATGGAAGACGTCAGCTGGGCAAAATGAATCTCTCCAGACCAAAGATACTCAACTTGTGGGTAGAGACCCCCCTTGGGGGCTGTTGAATGAGCCATTCACAGTGGTTACCTAAGACCATCAGAAAGCACAGATATTTACATTATGATTCATAACAGTAGAAAAACTACAGTTATGAAGTAGTAACGAAAATAATTTTATGGCGAGGAGGGGGCCACTACAACATGAGGAATAGTATTGAAGCTTTGCAGCATTAGGAAGGTTGAGAACCACTGGTCTAGATCACAGACACTCACAGTTGACTGAGAGCGGTGATTTGAGTCAACATTGTTGAGGTTTTTAATTGAAGTCGCTGTGAAAACTATTTTCTTTATAAGATGATGCAAGCCATATACTAAAAACTGTGCCATGGTGGTTTCAGTAGAAATGACCCCCATAGATTCATTTGTTTGAAAGCTTGGTCCATAGGGATTGACACTATTAGGGGGCATGGCCATGTTGGAGTAGGTGTGGCTTTGTTGGAGGAAGTGCGTCACTAGAGGTGAGCTTTGAGGTCTCAGAAGCTCAAGCCCAGACTCAGTGGCTCATAGTCACAGGAAACCCTGTTGCCTGAGGATCCAGATACAGAACTCTCAAATCTTTCTCCAGCACCATGTCTGCCTGTGTGTTGCTGTGTTTCCAGCCATGATGATAATGGACTAAACCTCTTAACTGTAAGCAAGCCTGATTAAATGTTTTCCTTTATAAGAGTTGCCATGGTCATGATGTCTCTTAGATGCAATAGAAACTCGAAGACAGGTGCCTCTAGCCAACCAAGGGAGAAGAACTAACAGTTAATTGCTTTCTATTACAGTTGGTTTTAACTTTGAGTTCACTTAAATCCTGCTCAGTGTGGCCCAAAACTTTGATGAGTGTTTGAGGTAGAATGATATCTAACCAAATTTACTACAAAGCATTTACCAATCAGCAGTTGTTAACTTTGGGCCCAGAAGGGACAGCAAACTGCATGTTCTGTCATCGCTGTATTTTCTGATCTTATAGTCAGTTTAGGGCTCCAAGGTGCATTCTGGGTCCACTTTGAACCAAGCAGTGGCAAGTAGTTTGAGGACTGCTTGCTAAAATGTTAGTGCTAGAGGGTTTAAGCTGCCTTTCCCCCCTCTAGAAGTTCTGGTGATTTGGTCATTGCTACAAAGACATGTCTCTACAGTGCAGGGCAGAGGATAAATAGAGGCATGCAACTGTCATCTCTCTGGCAATCTTCTGTTAAAGGAGAGTTAGTGTGAAGAAGACAGCTGGACCTGGAGCTGGAACCTAGCCTACCTGGATGCCTCCTGATGTCCTCCTGCCAAGAGCTGTTAGACCATTTTCTTCCTTTTCTAACTTCTTAGCTCCTTCCCTACTCCAACAGTTCTCCATTGGGTTCTGTGTTCGTCACAGTTCTCCAGAGGAACAAAACCAATAGGATAAGATAAAAGAATGTATTAAGTCAGTTTGAAAATAGTTATGTCACACCTGAAAAAAACATGAGAAACCAGTAGTTACTCTGTCATTGAGGCCACGTGACTCAGCAGTCAGGGTAGACCCACAATGTCTGTCTTTCATTTGAGGTTCAGGGGGGACAGCCCGTAGTTGCTTAGTCCACAAGGCTGTGTGCCTCAGTACTCCCTGCCCGGAAGTTTCCTGGAAAACCACCAATCTACAATGGAAGCTTGCAAACTCTGCTTCCTCTTTCTTGGGAGGAGTCAGCAGCAGCAGTCACCACCAGGCAAATTAACTCAGAGGCAAGACTGAAGGCCAATCACAAAAGGGGAGGTCGTTTTCCTTCTGCCTCGCCCTTTTATCTGGGTTGCCACCAGAACACACTGCCCACCATCAAGGTGAGGCTTCCAAGAGCAATCAAGACAGTTCTTCAGGTGACTCAGGCAATTCTAATTTGTGTCAAGTTGACATTAGATCCACCATAATAGCTTCTAATTGTTGTCTTGTTCAGAATCTATTTGTATAGTTGACCTTACATCGTTCAACCTCCTCAAGGCTGTTTCCCTCTGTTCTTCCACATCTAATCTTGGGCTCATGTTGCTCAGAGTTCTTGACTGATTTCTACCTGTTGACCTCCTTGGGTTAGATTTAGATCCAATAGCATGCACTCGTGTGTGTGTGTGTGTGTGTGTGTGTGTGTGTGTGTGTGTGTGTGTGTGTGAGTGAGCGCGCGCTCCAACTTTGGTCAATCCTAATAGAATCAAAACTAGGCAAGATTACATGGAATAATAGATTCCAAATGTAAGCTTATCACTAAATATCCAAATTCTCTGGGGATTTCTCTAAGCATGTATCAAGTCATATATCAAAATTTGTTTCCTGTTGTAGCATGCCATAATTTTTATAGATATCTTTATGTACTCAGAGTTTTCCAGTTATAAATATTTTCAAAAAAGCAGAAGTATCGAGTCAATGGGAAATTCAGTGGTCTCAACATGGCTGCACATAGAGAGTTTATAGGCAGTTTTTACAAAATAAATTATCTGGGTCCCATTTGGGCAATTACATTGAAACCCTGAAAACATGGCATACATAACTTTTTAAATCCCCAACATGTGATTCTAATACATAGCTAAGACTATGAACTACTATAATAGTAGATATGAGTCAGTATATTGACTTCATGTTTTAGTGCATTTTATAGAGTCAATTGGATACAATATTTCTTTGAACTATATGGGACACTAATAAATAAATACAATAATTTACAAGGTAAGATTTTCTGTTATCACAGACAAATCCTGCCTTTAGAAAATATAAACAATGAATTTTGGCTTCAAATGTTAGTTGATTTTTAATCATGTACAGTGTTTAATCTGAAAGGCAATCACATTGATCTTGTGAAGACAAAAAAAGATATTCTTATATTCGGAATGTTATTATATTTCCTTAAATAAGCTGATGACACAAATTCTTGTAAATCAAAGAGTCAAGAGGAGGTTGGCAAAATGGCCTAGCCAAACCTGGACCAATCTGAGTTCTATCCTTAAGGCCTACATAGTGAAAGGAGAGAACTCACTCCTGAAAATTGGCCTCTGACCTCTAGACAAATGCATGACCTATTCAACCAGACATGTACACACTTTCATGAACATACACCATAATAATAGTTAGTAATAATAATAAAAATTTTAAAAGTCATTATGGTTCTAACTGTGTTTCTAACATCACAGACCTGGAGGAAAATCACCTGGATTTGCTTGATTGATGATGAATTGATGTCATTAACTTTTCCACACTATTAATATTAACAATGAAATTTCACACATATTCATGTAAGTATAAAACAGTAAGAGCAGAGGACAAAGCCCATGAGAGAGATAAAATGGTAACAGAAGTAATCGTGGTATATTACTGCTGCAAAAATCAATAAAGCAAATCTGTTATTCTTTTTAAGTGTCATATTACAATAATGTTTTCCTGAAGACTGTTGTCTGCATCCAATTTAGGAAGGCATCTGCTTGTGTTTGCTTAAAACAAAAGGGTGGTTGGCTTAATGAATTATTTACAGGCGTGCAATATGGCAACAGTGTCATTATGAACTCTCTTCTAAGATCTCCTCTGGCTACTCCTGGCAGGGTGTCAATTTGCTTGTTTTTATGGTAGGTGCATGAAATTGTGGAACTCTTCAAAGAAATGCGACTCTACCATTGGACTTCCTAATGCACGCAGACCCAGTAAGAAAGCCATGGTAACAAGAATGGCGAAAACATTTATTTGGCATTAACAAGGTGTAATGTGGAGTTCAAGCAGATGAGCCACGGGAATTACAGAAGCCTTGAAAGTAGGCGAAAGATGTAAGGAAATCAAGACAGGGCTGGAGGAGACACTGAGGAGAAAAGAAGGCAAGGTCCTTGACCTCTTCCTCCTCCCTGACGCATGGACCACCTGTCAGTGTCTGATGAAAAAAAAAAAGGAGTCCCAGAGAATCTCAAGAGTTCTGCACCAAAGTAATGAAGTACAAAAATTAAATTGACCTTGAAGTTTGTAAGAAATCAGCAGAAAAGGCGGGAGAAGAAAAATCCTGGGTGTAAGTAGCAGGGTTATTAAAATCCAATGATTTTCTTTAGCATCCTCAAGCCCACATTTCCCTTGCACAAAGTCAGGGTATCTAGACAGACTGTGAAGGCAGTCTGCTAGTGACTGGAAGCTTGGCAGGGCAGAAAGAAGAAAACCTCGCAAAGCCAGCAATTTTTCCTTGAGTCATAACCACCTGTAACCCAGCACAACCATCAGCTCCATCACCGATCAGCAGTGTTGGCTGGTGGTGAAAGCTGATGGAATAACGTTCTAGTTTCTCAAAATGACCATGGGAAAAGACTTTGTAAACAAAAGCCAATTACAACGGATAATTCCTCTCACCAGCACCTACGATGCAAATCTCAGAAAGACGGTGTCTATGGATGGGACAGTTAGGAGCTGTGTGTAGCTGTGTGTTTGTCTTCCCTCATCATTGTGGTTACTGTCTGCTGCTTCTAGTGGCCCATGTGAGTGAGGCCTGGGTGTGGCAGAGATGGTAAGAGCAAGACCGTCCCTGCCTTCAGCATTACAGTATCATGAGGGAGGGGGGATTTTCCTTAGAAACATCGAAAAAGCCTTGTTAACAGTACTACTTGCTAAGTAGTACTGTTTTGTAACATGTTTATTATAATCTAAGGGTGTTTAACAGTTTAAAGCTGTCCTTTCATATTGCAGTCAAGACGAGAGTAGTAGATTGTCTGTAATTCGAGGAAAGGGAAACCATTATAAGCTGAGAATCGGAACAAAGTGTGAATAAGTATAATTTATGTCTGATGCTTGGGCTACACACTGTCTTGTGATGGCATGACTGGATTCTGTAGTGAAAACAGTAGCTGGGAGAAAAGCACCGTTCAGCAGGCCTGTAGGACTTACACCCACAGTCAAATTTCTTTCTGAAGAAGGGAGAAGAATTAGCAGCATCAGGGCCCTCCCTACCATGAGCAATGCTTTCCCTGACTTTAAAGGAAGCCAGCAACCAACAAACACCAAGCCCATGGGTAAAGGATTGGCTAATTTATTCTACCTCTGTCCACGGATGGAATTAACCAGAAAGCTGTCCAAGTGCGTATTTCTATCTGCAGTTTGACAGTCCTGGATACAACTTAGAGTTAATATTGCCAGATCTCATGATTTTTAAAATCGTTTTATGTCTTCTTGCAGTGACACAGATATGTAGAAAAGACTCCTGCCTACAGCTCCTGCACATAAACTGTGCAGCTTTAGACAAGGCACTTAGCCTTTCCGAGCTCCTATTTCTCATGGAAAATTTGGGAAGTAATGATAGCAGTAAATAACACCCAAATCAACAGCTTGATAAGATATCCAAGATAATTAATGTGATAGCAGTTAGCCCAATAAGTTTAATCAATACAAGTTCAAAAAACATTAGACTTTTTAACCATTGTCATCATTTTAGTTTTCCTAGCAATAGTCCCTCTTCCAATCTTTTAATACCAAGTCAACAACAATTTCATATAAGTCAAGTGATAACTCAGATCTACCAATTGCATGAAGGAAGTCATTGGCCAGGAAGAAGACAGGGAAAGAAAGACATTTTCAAATTAAACCTGAAATTTAAATAAGCTGACTATGCTCCAATTTCTATAAACAACAAAGGGCTTTGCATCGCCTATTTGTGACAATGCTGTCCTCAGCCATGGGCAGTTGGTACATCCATCAAGAGAAAGACAACAGAGCCATCACACTGTAGGGCAGTGAGACCACAGGTCCTCAGCTTATCTGCAAGCATAGGGTTCTTTAGGTTGACTTTCCATAGGACTCAGCTCTCCGGGAGACCTTCCCTTCTCTCTCCAAATTCCTTCATAGTCCTTTTTCCGTCTCTCTTCTCTTCCATGGCACAAGGAAGGGATTTGAAACTGCTGCGTGGGTGGGAAGAGCTTGCCGACATGGGAAAGACTGGACTAACACAGACAGGACCCAACAGGAAGGAACCAGGGAATCCTCTGCACTAGGGAGGGGTCGTTTTCTGTGTATGGGACTTCTACTTTGCTCGGCTGCTGTGGCTTTAGACTCAATACCAAGCATAAGAGACCAGTGGGATCTAGTCTCCTTTGAAGAGGTAAGAAAGGACCCAGGTATCCTGGAGTTAGTGGAGAGTTCAGTTGCTGAGAGGCCACAGGTGCCCTTTAGAAGTCTCTGAGTACCCTGGACTGCATGCTTGCAGAATTCCATTTCTTTTCTTACACTTGAAGTACTGGAAAGCTCTGATGTTTCTCACCATTTAATGTACTGAATGCCATTTAATTAATATTCTGGAAAATCACATTTGACTGGTATCTTGCTCATTTAATTTTAATATTTCTACTGAATTGACAACACAATGTTATTAATAACGCCTGTCATGTAAGGCCTACAATCAGCAAATAGCCCAGAAGGGTGGAATAAAATATGCACTATTATTTCTTTGTTCGCACTCATATAGTTGATCTCAATTTCATGTTCATTTACATTTTAAACATATATGTAAAACAAAGAAAGTTGTTTAGAATGGATTTATGAACTGATACATTGCCTTCTATTTATATAGAGGATTTTCAGGTATTATTTAGTACAATTAAAATAAGTTTATGATTATCTCAATAATCTTCATATGACAGATAAATATGAAGTTGTAAACATATTTTATACATACACACACACACAGAGTTTATATATGAACTTTTCTCATCTGGGTTGACATTACTTTCTCTGAGAGCCAAAGACCACCTAACAAAATTCTCAACACCAGGAACAAGTCCTCTTTTGATTTGTTGGTCACTGTTTTCCAAGAGACCCCTCCCCCCACCAAAAATCCATAAAGATTATTGATGTTGCTCTTGGTTGCTACCCATAGGTGGAAGGTAAGTCCCTATTGTTGGCAACACCCGTGCACTTCAGATACAGGGCTGTAGCATGAAACTTAAAACGTCTTATTAGTAAAAACAAACCCAGAGCCAGGTATTAGGGTGAATGCTGGAAGATCAGAGAAGCAGAACAAGCCACAGCTTCCTCACCTCACCAATTCCTCAGCTGATCCTGTTTCCTCAGACTGGAAACCTCTGACTCCTCATCCAGAATGAATCTCAGCTGAACTGCTGCTCAAAAGCCTAATAGCTTAACCAGGCTCTAGTTCCTGGTTTTCACACCTTATATACTTTTCTGCCATTACTTCCTGAGATTAAAGGCGTGAGTCACCATGCCTGGCTGTTTCAAGTGTGGCTTTGAACTCACAGAGATCCGCATGGATCTCTACCTCCAAAAGGCTAGGATTAAAGGTGTGAGTGCCACCATTTTCTGGCCTCTATGTCTATCTAGTGGCTGTTCTGTTCTCTGACCCCAGATGAATTTATTAGGGTGCACGACAAATTGGGGAACACAATATCACCACACAGGGCCGTAAGGACCCTGAACTAGAACTAACTTGAATAACTCCTCCCTGAAGACTAGTTTTCATGGTTCCAGAATGTACCATGCAATCTTCCAAAGAAGGGAAACAACCGAAAGTCTTACCCAACAATGATACCTATGAACATCAATGACCAGCATGGCACAAAAACCCTATGTGTACAGAACTAGCAAACATACCTTGGTTATAATCAATAGCTCTCTGATTGGACTTAAGACCTGCTTAAAATGAGGTACTGGAAACCTTAGCCAACTACCTAGGCCTAGTGACACTATAAATCTTGGAGGAGAACCTACCCTATCAATTTACTAAACCAGCCGGATCCCTAACTACATTCTAAATATCTCTCCTTATACCCACAGATAAATTTAATCCTCACTCCTCATCAAGGAAACTTCTCTTTGCAACAGATGGACAACCATCACATAAAACCACATCCAATCAAAATACAGACTTGCAGAGCCCAGTCGCAGTAGATATGTCTACAAAACCACTCTAGCACCTAAGGCTCAGAGAAATTTTCAGAAGAGAGGACAGAAAGATTGTAATAGGCAAAAGGTCAGAGAGTTTGCTGTGAGACTATGTCTCCTGGAATGGCAGAAGCTACACCTATAAAGTATGACCAAGATGCCTGTCTAAACATGAGCTGAACAAAGACCACAGCAATAGACATGGCCAAGTGGAAGAGGGAAATACCAGAAGGCTTCAACCCTCTAACAAAGAACTTCAGGCAGCTAAGGAATGCTGAAAGGGGGGAGAAATAGTCTTCCCCAGGAAACAATACACTGGTTGGCTCTCTAATACTAAATGGTCAGCCCATTATGTAGGGTTAGCAGGTTATATTTAGGAATATGTATGTATATATATATATGCAGATACATATAAGCACGTTAACAATAACTAGTAAAAAAAGAGACCATGGATTTGAAAGAGAGCAAGGGGAGGTATTGGGGGGTGGAGGGAGGAAAGGGAAAAGAAATGACATAATTATATTATAATTTCAAAAAAATGTTCCCCCTGACTTCAACCTACGACCTTCCAATGCCCCCCCCCCCCCCCCTTGATAGGGTCTTGCTGTACTGTCCAGCCTGGTTTTAAAGTCATGGATGTCCTCAATCAACCTTTGAGTATGGATTACAGGTATACATCATAATTCCTGGATCTAATCATACCACAGTGGACACTCATATTCCTGGAGAATGTGTAGCATTTTGGATAAAAGAAAACTAGAGCTTGGAGTGTGACCCAGTTGTAGAAGTGCTGGCCCTGGATTGCTTGGGCCCTAGGTTGGATCCCTTGTATCACAAAAGTAGAAACAACACCAATGAAAGAGTAACTTGAAATGGAGGATGTTTAGCTTCTGCAACGGAAGCTCATTGCTTGACTGC
This sequence comes from Peromyscus californicus insignis, assembly GCF_007827085.1. Taxonomy (NCBI): domain Eukaryota; kingdom Metazoa; phylum Chordata; class Mammalia; order Rodentia; family Cricetidae; genus Peromyscus; species Peromyscus californicus. The sequence continues at coordinate 44,057,955 of NW_026294469.1, forward strand.
GGATATTTAGAATTCCTACTGTTATAGTATCAATAGTCATGATGAGCTCATAGACTGTCACAAAATGGTGGCTGAAGCAATGTTTTAAATTCACAGGTCATATTGCTGTTTCCTTCTGCTTTTAGACACATGGGAATATGACATCTTTTATACTTTCTGGCGGTTAAGAGGTTAATAGAGCAAATCTGAGCAAAGCCTATCAGTTATGGGATTGGCTGCCAAGCCTGTACAAATCTCCAAACACGTTTTCTGTCCTCAACTACAGACAAATGCAGAAGATGTCATGGGAAACCTAGATACATTGGATCCCAGAGATGGAAGGATTCTGAGACACCACACAGCTCCATCAGGGTCCATCAGCCTGAACACACTGGCCCACTGCACCACACTGAACCAATGTGAACTGGAATGAATGTGTCCTGGATTATGATGAGGATCGGAGTGATCAGTAAGCGAATCTGCACTACTCTGACCTACTCTGACTCACTAACACAGGCATTTGAAAGATAATATATTGCTGACATGTGGGGGCCTTAGTAGGAGCTAAGAATAGAAATCTAAACAAATACTTAATAATGGTCCTCTTGAAGTTGAGGGATTGTGTGAGGAGACATACTACAGGGTAGACAGGAAAATGTTCGCATTGTATTTACATGGACAATCTACCTAATGGTACTGAGTCCAGGCAAAGGCAGATTTTGACAGTCTTCTTTCCCCCTGGTTCCTGAGTTGTGTAGACAGTATCAGGGTCTAGATGGATGACTGTGTAGACAACTGAGAGCATAACCAAGATGGGAGTATTATAAACATACCTCATAGAGGTCAACAGAAAAAGCATAAACAAGCATTGGTACAAACCACTAGAGAGCATTGATCGGGCTGGACTGCACTTGGGATCCTTAGTTATCCCAGCTTCAGGATCTGTTTGGAATATTCTGGAATTAGCAGCACAAGGATGAGCAATAGACAGAAGACTTGGACACAGTGTCCCTAATCCCTCTGCCATCCTAGAAAAATCCCATACACACCATTCAACCAGTGTGTGTAATGAAATCAACAAGAAAGAAACAGTGAATGGACTCCACCTTAGAGAAAGAGAAAGACTTACTAAAAGGCTTCATGTTGCCTGTGTCGTTCAAATGATGGCATACACTACACTTAAGAAGGGATTGGACCCTTCTCCATTTGTTCCTGTGGAATGCTAGGGGTGAGCGGGGTGAGATAAAGCATTGATATCTCAAATGGTTGAAGGTAAAATGTGATACTTATGCTTTCCTCACAGGTCTGAGGATTAGTGAGCTAAATCTGGCAAATCTAAAGCATATGATTGAGAGAGAAAACAGGTGAAACAATTTTGTTATCTTTTAAAATTCCACCCATTTTTAGACCGTTCCTCTCCAAGAAGTTTGGCCATAATAGACCTGTGCAGACTGATACGACCACTGATCTTTCTTCAGTGGCACCATGTTTTATTTATTGATTAATTAATTAATTTGGCATCTTGACACAGGGTCCATGTAGAGCAGGCTGGCCATGAACTCACTGAGTAGCTGAGGCTGGCATAGGACTTGTATCCTGCTTTCATATTTCAAAGGCTTGGGTTACAGATATGAACCCCACACTCAGCCTGCCCATTTTTTTTAACCACAATTTTCCCATCTGTGCTATTTTGAAATATGACACACAGGAGAGAAAAGTACGTAAAGCAGAGTCGGTCTTTTCATGTTTTCAACTCTAAGCAGTGTCTGGGAAAACCAAGCTTGCCAAGAACAATGTCAGAAGCATCACTTCGCTGCAGTGATAACAACATAACCCAGAAGGCAGGTTGTCTGACAATAGAGGTACCAGAAAAGAAATTGCGGTGCCTGTGGAGACTTTGAGTAGCTCACCAAGGTGGTCCATAACCAACAATACCGGCAGCCTTCAGCGGAGCAACTAGAACTTCTCCTTTGAACACCGTGGGAGCTTCCAGAGGGCTTTGGAGCCATTTGGGCTTAGCTGGGTCACTCCAGGAAAGATACAAGTCTCACAAACTAGAACCATGCACTTTAATTGTGCCAGCACCAACAGCAACTCAGCACAGCCCTGCTTACATCAATCTTTGAGTTTCATTTTGCTTGGTGATTGGAACCAGCTCTATCAGAGCACACCCTTTGTGGAAAACGGGAAAAGAGAAGTAGCTCAGAGTAGCTGGCTTTGACTTTGTATGGTATTCTTGCCTTTGTACTAGATTATTTAGTCAGCTCTAAGGACCAGTGTGTGACTGTACCAGAATGGCCAAGTACGGGTTTAGGCTTCAGGGAGATAACCATGAATATCTCAGGCCTGAGCTGGAGAAAGAGAACAGAATGTCCCCACGGACCAGAGCATTTCTGGTCATATCAAACGGCATCTGTGACCTGGGTACTTGCTACATCAAGTATTCATTCTTGTCAGCTGGCTGGGAGAAGTGCCATCAGGTAATGCTGATGACAATTTTGTATGTGTGTGACAACGGGCTCAGCTCTCCTGAGAAATGCTGATTCTCAGGGTGTTCTGTTTTCCTTTATCTTTGAAATCCCCCAGAGAGGAAGTTAGAAGGTCCAGCATTGACTTCACAACCTCATCTCGCCAAGAAGTATGAAGAATTGTGTGAGTCATGTGTGTGTCCACATGCAAAGAACCCGGGTCTAGGTCACCTATTTTTTTCATTGTGCTATAGGGGATGGGGATGGGGGTGTTCAGTTCTTACGTTCTTGAAGTAAATAATTCAGTAGAGAGCCATGGTTTAACCAGATGTTTATTAGGAAAGCAATTCACACACTCAAGGAGGGGTCAGACTAGATCATCCTAAAGAGGGGAACCAGCCCATTGGGTTTCTACATCATGAACTTTAAAGAAAAAATTTGATTATTAATAAATGTAATGGCATATTCATAAGGTAGGGTGTTCCTTTTCCCTTCTCAAACCACGGTCAACTGAAGGAGACCATTAGTGCACATGTGTGGAGACATGCCTGGGTGCCTCAGCTTCTGATATAGTGGGAATGATCGAACTGCAGCTTTGAAGATGTTTAACTGCACAGGGGTATCTCTAACTGGTCGGAGACAGCTCTCAAGGATTACCTGCAATTTTCCTTGGTCACCACCTCTCTAACTCTTTGCCAACCTGGCATCAATTGTGCGACGTCAATTTTCTCTACCAAAAAGCTGGGGAGCTCATTTGGGTCAGGGACACCCTGCCAGTCAGGGTCCTAGCAAGTGCCACACTTTAACTAAGATAGTTCAAGGATGTTTTAATAAAGGGAGTTTAGAAAGTTGTGGACAGAGGCTAGGAAGCCACAGGGGAGAAACGGTGATGTAGAATACAAATAGGGGGTTGTTACCTCCCTGGTCCAGAGAAAGGGAGGCCTGGAGACAAGCCAGTAACCTTTCACTGAAGAAATGGACCGGCTATAGGAAACGAAGTCCTGGCGCTATATCTCTTTGCTGTCCTACCAGAGGACTTCATGACTATTTCCAGAGGGCTGAGGATCCTGGAAAGCCTCAGGGACCCAAGGGCAGAGCACGGAAGGGCTGAGATTAGGCCTGGAGATGCACTCTTGGTATCTCCAGCACAAACACATTGCCCTTTCTCGTATATCCACAGTACCTGGTTTATTAGGCCTTGGTAAGCAGCTCTTTCATGAAGAGAACACTCTGACATCTCTGTGGCATTTTCCTTCCCAGGATAGCAACCAGGCCTCTACCTGTTCCCTGTCCTCTCAGAAGAATGGTTGATATTGATTTGATACCCCAAAAGAACTTGACCACAGGAATGATTTTAAAGCATAATTTAATGAAGAGCATTAACAGACCTCTAAAGCCCTGGTCAAAAGTCCTACATAAATCCATCTGTGTAATTGCCAGTACATGGCCAAATCTTCAATTTTATGAACCAACGCCAGCATCCCAGAGTTTACATCCTTCCTTGATCAATCTTCAGGATGGAATTTACTTCTCTAATAACATGCTTCTTAACATCAGGCAGGTCCCAGAATGACCATCAAACAGAGGCAACATGAACAGCTGGGAGTATCTGATGGTAATAAACACAGATGTGCCTGACAGGATGTTAACTGCACAGCAGGTTGATGTAACTCACTTCCCTGAGTTCTACAAGGCCGTGTGGTCCCTGAGATGCGACTACCTGGGTGTAATGTTTGAACGGCTCCCCATTCACTCTCTGGTGAAGGTGTCTCCATAACCACAAGAGAGAGTGCTTGGCTTGGTGTTAATCATGGCATCAACTCGAGGCCTGTGATTTATAAGCAAGGCTCAGTTCCTGTAAGTCTGAGTTGTTAGTCTCTGAATGCACTTGCTTAAGCTAATTAAAAAAAAAAAAAAGCCAAAGGAATTCATTTCTTACGCAAGATGAGATCTGATGTGCACACTGAGTATTGCACCTTCCCATGTTCCTTTCTGGTTCCACTCTGCTTGTTTACTGCTTACTTTGCAGCTTGAGAATTCTCACTTAAAGCAAATGTTTCAATTTCTAGAAAGACAAAATGGGTTTAATTTTTTCCTTTCTCTCTCTTTTTAATTGCTGGGTATATAAAAACAGGGGCCACGTATTAAGCGCGAAAGTATTTTCCTGTTTCCTTTGTAACATCATCAACACACATCATAAGGAGTCTGACAAACTAGTCTTATGGTGACAAGGGGGTCATCCTTCAAGGACTCTAATCTACACCTGCTGGAAGAAAACAGCACTGCAGGATCTCCCAGGCATCGCAGGTGAGCGTGTGGATCTTGAGGTTTTGAAATCTGCATTCAGCCATCTGTGTGATGCTTGGGTATGTGTACAGTGTAGGCTGATGGATTTTGAAGGCAGGTCTAATAAGAACAAAAGATGTGCTGTCTTTAGAACACAAGCAGATAGACAACTGTACTAAAGAAATAAGAAAGTTAACCATTTGTGGACCAACGTGCTTCCTGTCAACATCTAGGTTTCCAAATTTTGGAGTGTGACCACTCCCTATTACCTCCAACTGTGTTCACTATCTTGTAAATGAGTTCTTTAGACATAGGGCAAATGAATCAGTGAAAACCATCACTTCTCCACACTTTTTCTAATCTTGACTGACATTTGATGGGGGATGAGTGTAGCTGGTCCACATAGTATTTGACAAAACCCTTGAGAAGCCTAAGTGCTGTTGGTATTAGAAACATCTAAAGTCATCCTTTGGTCTTGAACCTCTGGTTTGCTTTTTTTCCTCCTTAGGTAACAGGTGTTAGGGATCCAACCAATTTCATTCTTATCTGTCTACGAAACTGCTAATGAATTGCTGACGAGGCCTGCCTCTCTCCCAGGACATCTTCAGCAAGTTCTCTGGGTGTTCACTCCTCCTTGGGCTGCCTGGGTTGTTTTTCTGTACTGAAGGATCACTTGTTAAATGACCTGGCTTTCTGCATGAATCAGGATCTCCCAATTGCAGCAGCAGCCCTACCTGGCTCTCATTCACTAATCGGCTGACTTATGGTAGACGTCCTGCTTCAGGGTCTTGTCTGAGGTAATTACTTGGCTCCTGCCACTCCCTCTAATTCCTCGTCAGAGCTCCTGCAGCGGCTTCTAACCTGCTCTCCACAAGCTCCAGGTGTCATCATTGCAGGGAAACCAGCTCTGGTCCTGACCATCACTCTCCCTCTCAGAACAGCATGGTACCTTCTTGCTGTCTTAATCTGTACTTGGTTGGGACTTGTCCATGTTCTTGGAGATCCGTAAGGAATGTAAGCCAGTGGTGCTAGCTCAGGCCTGTAATCACTGTACTTAGGAGCCTCAGGCAAGAGTTTTCAATGAGTTTGAAGTCATAGACTACATAATGAGTTCCAAGACAGCCTGGGCTGCAGTGTGGGCCTTTTCTAAAAAAAAAAAAAAAAAAAAAAAAAAAAAAAAAAAAAAAAAAAAAAAATCAAACAAATAACAAATGCCAACAATAGCAAACAAACAATTAAGAAATAATGCAGGTTACTGCTTATTAGGCAAGCTGTATTTCTTACTGGTTGCTACCAGAATGTAGAAAATAGTATCATGTTGTACAATGTGGATACACAGGAAATAAGTAATGATCATAAAGAAAAGGCCTTCAGTCCTCCCCCCTCCAGCCCCTTTCTGCACTTTCTGTAGAATTCTTGACATCCTAGGCTATCTGCTTGCTACACAGTGGATTGTGGGTCCAGTTGTTGCCCATTGCTAAAGAGAGACACGAAAGTGCTGTTATCACTGTGAACACGAAAAGGGTCTGAGAATTCCAAGCCATCGCAGTTTCTATCACGGCTGTCTACAGGCATCATCCGGGAAACCTTGTTTCCAGACCTAGGAGCTGGGGAGAAGTTGCCATCAATCCTGATTTGGGTGGGGAGATGAAACCCCCAAGGCCTGTAGAGGTTGAGTTGTGAGCCTTGCTTAAAACAAAACAAACCTGAGGCAAACAGCCAGAGACAGTATTGCTCACACTGCCTTCCACCAAGCTGTAAGGCAAATCAGTCAGCATGACCGTAAGTCATCAGCTTCAAATAAAAACACAACTAAACCGAAATGATTGCCATCTGAAAAACACATCCAGGAGACAGGCCTTCCTATTGTTTTATTGAAAGGAAACGCCATTGCTTTCTTGATTCCCTTTTAATGGAGGCAGTGATAAAAATAAAATAGAAATGAAAGGTGATAAATGACCTGTAGGTACCATATTCAATGATAAAAACAAGACATAAAGAGAAATATTAATCAATGCTCCGAGCTCTGTTCAGGCACTAAACTGAGGAATGTAATACATCCTGCAGCTTAATTATTATTTTTATGGACATAGTGGCCCAGTGTACCCCAGGCAATTGCATCCGTAAAGTCTCTTGCTAGAGTGGGTTCTGCACAGGCCTGTGCTATGTTTTTTTTCTGCCAGGCAAACAGCTTTCTGTTTATGTTAGATGCAAGCTAATATTTTGAGCTGTGTATCTTGGATCTTCTGTGTTTTTAATGCACAGTTGAGGACACCTGCATTCAAATCCAATTTGGACCTTAGTTCTATTCTGGAGATAGGCCTGTTCATACCCAAACAGAACTAACTCAATTGGACTTAGGCACACGACGCTACACACAATCAGGCTGGCAATGAAATTAAACTGACTGCAACCAATGCTTTCATCAGGAGTGCCACAACTGAACAAAAAAATAAAAGATTTTTTCCCCTCCCAGCCAAGAGACGTGGATTATAAATAAAGACTTTTCAAAAATCTTGGCATTAAGTTTTAAAGGTAGTCTTTCTATAGATAATTAACATTTGCTTAAGGTACATAAAAATGTAGATCAAGCCTTTTCTCTTCTGGGGACTGGGGAGATAGCACTTGCTGTGCGAACTTGAAAATCTGCGTTGAGATCCCCAGACCCCATAGAAAAAGCTGGTTGTGAGGGTATATGTCTGTAACGCCAGTGGGGCATGTGGGATGGAAAGGTTGGGAAGGCTCACTGGCCTGTCTGCTGAAATAGCCATTGAGCTCCAGGTTCAGTGGGAGATCATGTTTCAAAATAAAACCAAGAGGGGAGTGATAGCAAATGACACCTGATGTTGACCTCTGCCCCAACCCCCACGTTCCTTATAGATTTTTATCCTCTCCCAACACTTCCTTAGAAAAATAACTTCTTTTAGGGTAGCCGTAGCTTGTATTTGATGGCAATCCTACCAAGCTGGGCACTGCTGTTGTGAACTGTTGGCAGTAATTACATTCCATTCTCCTATCCTGCCAGCTCAGCTCTTTTAGTTCAGCAACCAAAGATTCTAAGGTAAGTCAATACTCAAGGTCATCAAGAACTTGAGAAGAATTGAGAAAGACCTAAGAAACTCCGACTTAAGCCTTCTCTAAAACAGTCTTTCTACAATACTGAGGAGACATAAAAACATTATTTCCTTGAAACAGAATTCTGCAGTCATTGTCAGATTTAAAATACTGACTCAGCTAGGAAAGCGTGGTTGAAACAAAACGTTCTCTCCATTCTGCTCAGCTTCACCATTTCCTTCTTGAAGGGTATCCAAATTCGTTCTGCTATGCGGGTGATTGGAACTGTCATCCCTCTGGCAAATTCCCTCATCTGTTTCTCTACATTGTGTAGTTTCAGAGGATAGTTTTTAAACAGTAATATAAAGCAAACTATACATGACAGAGTTAATAAAAAAAGAAAGAAAAAGCAAAGGTAATCTTGCGTGTCAGAGCCCTATCTGTGCAATTCACAGACATACAGATGTGAAGGGAAAATGTTCAGCAGTCTAGATGCTAACTGTGAAAGACTGTTAAACGTCAGATGCTGTATTTATACCGTGCCAACCAGCCCAGTGTTTCTGAGAATGTGGTCGTTCATACTGGGTAGACAAAACAGATGGATAATTTGACAGCATCGTTCACTTCTTCTTATCCAGATGTTCTACCATCCTGTTGACAAAACCTTTAACAGTTGACACTTGATACCAACTTCACATCAGTCTAGTTAAATTTGGTATTTTTTCCTAAAAGTCCTGAATTGGGAATCAGAAAGATGGTTCAGTCAGTAAAGTACTTGCTTTGCAAGCATGATGATGTGATTTGATTTGGCCGGGAGTGGTAGCTCGTCATCCCAGTGCTGAAGAGGTGGATGCAGGAAGACCCCTGTGGGTCTGCTGGTCAGGCATCCTATCTCTCCTACTTGGTGAGTTCCAGGCCACAGTAGAAGGCTGTCACAAAATGAATAAACAAACAAACAAAAGATGGGCAATGCCTTAAAGATGGCATCTGAGGCTGGCCTCTGGCCTCTACATGCACATGAACATGCCTACACATACATACACACCAAAAAATCCAGAATTGAAATATTCTTGAGTATTTCCTGTTGTAATTCTGGATAGCTTATTGCCTGCTATTGGCATGTTAGTGGAAAAAGAATATGCACACATATGCATCCGTATATTGAACACTGTTGATTTTAAATCTCAGATATGATTAATGATTTATATATTAATATTTGGAGATAACACTTAGACAAATAAATAAACAAGTAAAAGCAAACATACCTAATTTAAAATTCCTCTCTGACATAAATTAATATAAGGTATTGTTTTTTGAGATATGCGAAAGAATACCATACTTCAGACTTATTTGACGTCTGTTATTTCTGAGGAGACAGGATCTTCACTTAATTTTTAAATTCTGCAAATTTACAGCTTCAGAGGGTGCTTTCCCCCCCCCCCCTTTGTCCACAGTAACAACACACATTGCTTACGGTTGGAATTTTAAACTGATTGCATTTCTTTGCATTTCTTCAGAGGTTCCGACTTGAAATGTTACTGTAGCAATAAATATCTTTGCTTCAGAATTCTGCACGAAATGTAAAAGATTTTTAACACGAAATAAATAAATGCATTGTTCTCGGAGATTAGGTCAATGTCTGTGTAATATGTTGTTAGAATGTTAATTGAGTTTGACATAACCATGCATCATGCCACTCAATGTGCCAGCCGAGGAACTGATTTCCAATTCTAATCATCATCTGTGTGCTGACAGCACAGTGCGATGGAAACGGGGAGTAGCTCAGTCTGGGATATTATCCTAGTTGTTTAAAGTACTGACTACGTGTTTGGAAACCAGCAGACGTAATTGGTATGCATGTTGGAATTAGGCTGAGCACATCATTTATTTATAGAGTCTTTTGATGTAACTCTGTGGGGGGAAAGTTAATAAAACATGGTTCAAAGATACATTTCTCCTCACCACTCTATTATGACAGGAAGTACAAATCATTGTTCTGAAAACATGGTTTTCTAGTGAGCCGTGTTTTTTGTTCCTTCTGAAGCTATTTTACTAAAGCAGGAAGAAAAGGACCTGGGCGTGGGGGGAAGGCAAGGGGTACACAGGTGTTGTTAATGCCTTGGAAGTTTTCTGGTGCCACTTGAGGCCATTAAAACCCATGAGCTAAAACTGGCCACGGTAGAGCATTTCTACAGAGGCATGGTGAGTTTGCATTTAGCCTGGAGTAAGTGAGACTCTATCAAAAATAAATAAATACCCATGAGTCAACAATAAGAAATCAAGGGCTGTGACTACACTTAACCCTGTTTTCTTCCATGAAGTCGGTCACTGTGTCACAGGGTCAGCTTTTCAAAGCTGAGGACTAGAAAGTCTAGGAAGCAGCATGCAGCAGGTCAGGTGGGGAGGGAAGTGTGTTTGTTCACAGCCCCCTGTTGTTAGCACGCTAGCCCTGTCAGTCTAGCCAAATAGGAAAGTGTGGTTTTCAACATTAATGAAACCGTGAATTGTGGTCAGTGAACTGCTAACTTCAAACAGGATAGCCCTCAAATGAACTCAGTGTTTACAAGCTGGAAAAAAAAAGGAAAAAAAAGAAGAAGGAAGGAAGAAAAAAAGAAAGAACGAACAAAAGAAAGGAAGGAAGAAAGAAAGCAAGCCTTTATACCACAGACCAAAAGAAGAGAAGAGCAGTAATAGGAGTCATGATGTTGGCAGGTGTGGCAAAATAAGTGGGTTGTCTATGGTGTGGACCAGCCTGATTCACACACGTGTTCATAGAAAGCAATGGCTGGGATTTGGCCTGAAACTCAAAATATCTAAGTTTTGACTTCTTATTTTCACTGACATCTGTGTGATGCTATGTTGGGATTTTAATTATTTTTGTTTGGGGTTGTAGAAGAATTTCTAAATGGTCTTATTAAATAAAAAACACAGAGCCAGATATAGGGGTTAAAGCCTGAGAGAGATCAGAAGAGTAGGAACAGCCATAGCTAACCTTACCTCACCAACTCTGCAGCTTCCAAATGTGACTTACTTCCTGTCTACCCACGCCTATATGCCTTGCTGTTCTGCCACCTGATTTGTTCTCTCTGTCCAGCTACATCACTTCCTCTTCCTGCCCAGCTCAGTCACTTCCTATCTGTCTGTACAGACCTCTAGACCTCCTCCATGGTTAACTAGTGTTAGAATTTAAGGCGTGTGCTACCACACCTGACTGTTTCCAGTATGGCCTTGAACTCACAGAGATCCAGACAGATTCTTGCCTGAAAAGTGATAGGATTAAAGGCATGTGCTAACATTGCATGACTTCTGTGTTTACTTATAATGGATTGGTTTTTCCTCTGATCTCCAGGCAAGCTTTATTTATTAGAGCACAAATAAAATATCACATTTCCCCTTTTTTGTCTAATAAAAATAAAAGTTAAAACTAACATAAGAAAAACTATATGTAATAAGTACAATAACTATATATAATATATATAAGCAATAAATACATCAACAATCTCTAGTCCATTTGCATTTGAAAAATTCAGAGAAAATATTTCATTACCTATCCTATCTTGATAAGTCCAAAATGTACCTAATTCACTTTCTATCCTATCTTGTACTACCAACAGAAAACTGTCTTATGATGTCATTCTGTATGCTGTGAATATGTGTTGCTCTGATTGGTTGATAAATAAAATACTGATTGGTCAGTAGTCAGGCAGGAAGTATAGACTGGGTAAGCAGAGGGGGAGAATTCTGGGAAGAGTGGGGGCTGAATCAGGTGTCTCCAGCCAGACATAGAGGAAGCAAGATGACAAGGCAAAACTGAGAAAAGGTACCAAGCCACATGGCTAAACGTAGAAAATAATTATGGGTTAATTTAAGTGTAAGAGCTAGTCAGTAATAAGCCTGAGCTAATGGATGAGCAGTTACAATTAATATAAGCTTCTTAATGATTATTTTATAAGCAGCTGAGGGACTGCTTGGCTGGGCGGGACACAGAAAAACATGCAACTACATTGGGTGATTGGCTTCTCCCTCTTTTCTAGTTCTGGGAAAGAAAGAAATTACTGATTTGTCATTTAGACATAGTTCTTAAAGCAATTTCATGAAGAAGCCAGTTTTGCACAACTAAATTTGTGCAAAATAAGCAATTTTTCAACTAAATTTGTCTTTAATATTTTGGTAATAGGGTGATTAGTATAGGGAATGGGAAGATGGTTTATTTTGTAAAGTGGTTATCATGCAAAGCTGAGAAGCTGAGTTGGGATTCCTAGTACCCACATTAAAATCTGGGCATGATGCCTGTAGGCCTGTATTCCCAGTAATGAAAAGGTAGAGACAGAAGGAGATCTGGAGATTGATGCCCCATTAGTCTTGTCAAACCTAGTCTCTCTAGGTTCAATAAGAGATCCTGTCTCAAAAAATAGAAAAGAGAGTCATAGAGGAAGCCACCAGGAATTGACTGTTGGCCTCCAAATACATGTTCCCTTAAGCATGCACAGGTGCCTGAGCATATATGTACACACACACACACACACACACACACACACACACACACACACACACACACACCACACACACAAATATTCATTGACAATTGTTACCATTCTTTATATAGAAAGATATCCCAATCTGGTATAATTTCAGAAGTGCATTTACTTACTCATTTTCTCCAAAAAGTATTTTCTTGGTTTCCTTTGGTAAATAAGTGCTGTTTAGAGAGGATTGGAAAAATGTGATCAGCTGGCTTAGATGTAGAGATTCTGAGGGAAGCACACACAGAAGTATGAAACAAATAACACCAGCAGTGTTGTTATACGGTTATGATGTCCTCAGCTGCCCAGAGAGGCCACAGCTCAAGGCTGATAAGGTTGGTGCTTCATTTGGAATCCACTGTCCAAGGAATTCTTGAATGTACTTATGAGTAATGACTAAGAAATTATGAATTGTATCCACACATTTTGATGCACCCTTGGTATAAGTCCTGGGTAGTGAACATTCCTGACTATGGTGTACCTATGAATACAATCTGAGTCTTGATCCTTGCATAATTCGTCTAATGCTACAGAAAAATTGCAATAATAATTTTCATAGAGCACAGTTTTTATCGCTTCTCTTTCCCAAAAAAAGTGTGTTGACCAGAAGCGTGTTTGAGCCTTGGGCAAGATCGTTAGTGATTGTTTGGTCCCAGATAGCCATATTTACATGTCTAGCAGTTGGCTGGAGCTTTCTTGTGCAGACTAAATCTAGACTCTTCTCTGTGTTTCCCTTTAGCAGATAAGCTCAGACTTCCTCTGTGACAAGCAGACTCCAAGAAAATCAAAAGAGATATTGTAAAACTTTCCAAGGCTTGAGCTCAAAATTGCAGGGTACCTCTTCGGCCCTAGTCTATTGATCCAAACAGGTCACTAAGCCAGCCCACATTTAGTTGGTGAAAGTTTTTCTGCATCTCGGCTGGATTTGACTCACAGTGTCTTTGTCTCTTGTCTGGACTCTGCTCACTCAGCTGTGTGTGGTAACACCTCAAGCTTCAGGCATTTGACTACAAGTGACTTCTAGTAACTATTCTATGTAAAGAATCTGGTGTATATAGCAACATACCACAAAACTTTGTGACAGATATACTGCCCATTTATTCGGCCACAATTTCCTAACTGTTGGACAGGCTTAATAAGATAACTTCTCTCAACTCAAGATCCTTGGACTGGCCTTATGTTTGCATTTTAATTAGTCACTGTGTAGATTAGAGGCTGTGGTCATGGGCAGTCTCACTCATATATCTAGATAAGTAACTGGGTTGGTACATATGTCTTCCATATTTGTTTATATGCTTGTTCAGCTTCTTCACATGGTAGTTGGATTTCAAAAGTACAACACTGGAAAAAAATGGGGATCTTTCCAGTTTTAACACTCAGATAACAGACAAACAAAGAGAGCAAGTTGATACCTAGATCCTAGCGGGGAAAATCTGTTCTCAAGTAGACAGAAGATGAATAACAACACACAACAATGGCCAGACAGCTCAGAAAAGCTGTGTGCTACAAGGAGATGGTTCGGAGAATCCAAAGGTAAATGCACAGCTGATGAAGTCATGATCAATCTATTATTGTCTGTGTTACTGTTCTATTGCTGTGAAGAGACACCACGATTAAGGCAATTTATAAAAAGAAAGCATTTAATTGGGCGCTTGCTTACCATTTCAGAGAGTGAGTCCATGACCACTAAGGCAAGGAACATAGCGGCAGGCAGGCAGGCAGGCAGGCATGGCTTACATTTGAACTAAGGCTGGAGTCAAGGGTTGGGGGCTGGGAAGGGCTTTTGAAACCTCCAAGCCCACTCTTAGTGCCATACCTTCTCCAACAAGGTTTTATCTCCTAACCCTTCTTAAAAGTCAACTGAGAACCAACCATTCAAATAAAGGAGCCTATGGGAACCTTCTTATCCAAACCACCACAGTTACTATCTGAATTACATTTAAAAAGCATAATCCCTCTGTTGTAATTAAATTTAGACCATGGAGTTTGACCACAAAGTCAAAGTAAATAATATTTTGCCAATTTTGCTTCAATTTCTTGGAAAATTCTTTAATTTTTTTCTGGTATTCTTGCAGACTAGCTAAGCATGGTTTTTAACTAATTCACACAATGATTGCACCATGTCCTCTATTTATAGCTGCTCAAATTCTTTATTTCTTTCATATGTTTTCTACCACTACCTAAATGAGTCTTGTATATATTTTGGGTATGTTTGAGAATTTTGAAAACAGCTCAATTAGCAATTGTGGGGTTTATGGAAATTATAAATACATAGCTCCACAAGTTTGGACTGATTTGTCTTGTAGAGAAAATATCACAAATTTAAAGCACTTCATGATTAGAATCCAGTTTGCTATTGTTTAAAATAAAGAGTATTTGTAATAAAAATAAGTTTTCCACTTTTTTTTTTTAAATTGACTATAAAGTCAAGCATAATGGCTTATACCTGCAATCCTGGTTCTCAGGAAGCTGTGGCAGGTGGATTGGCAGAAGTTCAGCCTGGGCTATAGACTAGGTAGAGTGAGAACATGTCTCAAAAAATAATAATAAATGCATAAATAAAGGCTTTCCTCTGAAAGTTACTAAGTCCCAAACCGACTCTTTGTGATTCAGACTCTCCCATTATTCATGTTACTAATATTTTGGTGAAACTTATTCACTTTGGAATGAGAATGTTCATTCTGTGCATTGAACTGAAATTCACTTCACAAAAAGTCTCCAAAAGTGTAATTTAATTTAAGAAATCTGAGACTTGTTTTATATGTCAATAAATACTACAAGACTACAAGATATTGTTTCAAAAATTAATAAACTACAGAAAAAAGTCCACACTAAAATATATTTAATGAATAATTCTAATTAGCAGACACTGTTGATTTTTTAAAAATATGTAATATTTTTAAAAATATACATATATTACATATATAAATGCATATGTAGCTGGGTGGTGGTGGTGCATACTTTTAATCCCAGCACTTGGGAGGCAGAGCCAGGCAGATCTCTGAGTTCGAGGCCAGCCTGGTCTACAGAGCGAGATTCAGTACAGGCTCCAAAGCTACACAGAGAAACCCTCTCTCAAAAAACAAACAAACAACAACAACAAAATACATATGTAAATATATTTTTTTTAAGCATAGATATTTCCTGCTTGTTGAGACTAATAATCCAGCTTGGCTTTGGCAACTCTTTTCTCGCTGGATTTCATTCTTTATGAGACAAGAGGACACCACTGACTCAGGGCAGCTCTAATGACTGCCGAGTTTTCTGAGAAAAGCCCCACTGTTTTCAAGGACACCCCACCTTTTCGGAATCAATGTCTTGAGATGGACATAAAACTTTCCTAATATCTAGTCTTCTCTGTGAATTTTCCCACTTATCTGTATATATCAAGTAAAAGACTCTCTTTGAATCCGGTCTTGAAATAGGATTCTGGCTGGGCTGCAGTGGCGCATGTCTTTAACCCCAACACTGGCAGGCAGAGGCAGGCAGATCTCTGTGAGTTTAAGGCCAGCCTAGTCTATAGAACGAGTTTCAGGACAGCCAGAGCTACACAGAGAAACCCTGTCTAAAAAAAATCAACCAACCAAACAAACAAACAAAAAACAGGATTTTGACCAAGACAATGGAAACTTCAGAACAAGACATGATGTTCTGAGGCTTCCAAGCCCACTTTCAGCTTCTGCCTTCCACTCTCTGGGACCTTGTGTTGTGTTGTTAGAAACCCAGACCATAGGATAAGGCTGCCTATAGGAGAGCTGAAGTGCACTAGACAGAGTCCTCAGTGAAGCTCCCAGCTGGCGGGCCGCCATTTTGGGCATGGTGGATGTAATGTTTGAACTCTCAGAGGATAACCATCTGAGGCAGGGCCGTACAGAACGGACCAGAGTCACTGAGCCCAGGCACTTGCATTTTTACGTCATCCTGGAGGGGCTGTTTTAAGCTACAGCAGGAGGAAGCATCACAAGCTCCCGAAGATTAAAATTCTATGTGAAAAGGAAGGGGGTGAAGGCAGCAGGTTTTGTTGGGGGTCATTAAAGGAAAGCTGTTTCCTCCTGGTTAGCCATGGCTGATTTACACCTTCAGCTTTAATTTTCCTTTAACTCCTCTAGGCTACTCTGTTCCATGATTCTTGGTCAAAAGAATGGAATATGAGTTGTATTTCTAAGTCATGTCTCTGACTTGAGTTGAAGGCATGGCATTTGGAGCTGGAATGGCCCAAAGGACTGTAAAGGTCACAATGACATACTATTGGACCCTCCCTTGAGGGGTAATCCAAATGGACTAGCCAACACCAGGACCAGAAAAGCCCCTCCTAGCCGGGCAGTGGTGGCACACGCCTTTAATCCCAGCACTCGGGAGGCAGAGCCAGGCGGCTCTCTGTGAGTTCGAGGCCAGCCTGGGCTACCAAGTGAGTTCCAGGAGAGGCGCAAAGCTACACAGAGAAACCCTGTCTCGAAAAACCAAAAAAAAAAAAAAAAAAAAAAAAAAAGAAAAGCCCCTCCAACATCAAGAAGCATGATGCACCTAAAGACATGTTGAGAACATTAAAGAAATAACTTTCTCTTGGTGAATTAAGAACATGTGGAACCCAGACATCCTTCCCTTGACACAGGTGCTTACAGATTCTCTCTGCTAGTTCTGCCTACTTTCACAGATAAAGTACAACCTTCTCTGTCTCTCTTTTTCCATGCCACCCTTTCAGATTCAGCCAAATCCTAAGCTTGCTAGCCCATGTGACACTCCACTCTGGCTGGTCTCCCTCTCAGCCCCCCCCCCCCCCCCCCCCCCCCCCGTTTCCCTCTCTCCCATCTCTTTTCTTGTCTTCCTCTTCTTCCCCTGCGTCCCCTCCTGCAGCTGCTGGTAGACTGCCATTGCTGAGCTGGCCTGCCTATCTGACCTCTCTCTCAAAATTCATGGTGTTCCCTCCATCTCCCTCTTTCTCTCTATCTCCCTCTTTCTAACAGCTATGGAGATTTCTACCTCGCCACCCTGTTCTTTCTTCTTAATGACAGTAAAATGGTCTCTGACTATCCCATTGAGTCATTTTTTAAATTCTTTGTAAGATTAAGAACCCCAAAGGAACCTAGTGGTCCCCTGTGTTGGTTCTAGTGGGCCACTCTAGTGGGTTTCTGTCCACACATTTCTTAGTCTGAGGCATTATTGCCTAAGTTATAATAAAGCCATTATTATCTCCATTCTGAAAAAAGCACATCGTTTTAGGGGGGGTTATTCTTTCAATTGAATGTGTTAACTGTGGCATTTGTTTAAGAAGCCAAGATTATAAAACCTTAAAAATGGAAAGTTTAGAGGATTTGCAATGTGGTATGTCTGGGTCTCTCCATCTGCAGAAGATGGAGAAGTCAATTAAAGAATCTGGAACTCTTCCATCAAGAAGCAGAAATTGGTAGGACTGTAAAAAGCATGAAATACCTCAAGCTTGCTACACCACAGTTGTGTTTCTACAGCTTTACCTCCACTGTCTCATCTAATCTCACCCCAAACTTTGAGAAATACTGTCTTCCTACTTTTTACAGGAAAAAGTTGCATCCTATACAACTGTAACAAATGAGTACCAAGACTCAAACCCATAGTGTTCGGCTTTAGCATCCAGGGCCTAATATCAGCTCTTACCTCCAAGATGGTCCATGCTTAATCCATGTTTTCCTGCTGTGTGAGTTCGTTCTGCATCTTGTGACTAAGCCATCAGACATGGCAGGTGGCTAGCACAGTCAAGCGCTCACTTTCACTCCTACACTGTTTATAACTCCACGTCCTTACCAACAGGAGAGTCACCAGGGAAAATCTGATCTTGAGCCAGTCAGATGATGAAGGGGATAAGGTATTTTTCCAGATGGCTCCTCTGCTGACCATTCATTTAGTGACTGTAACCCT